>NC_028637.1:20657205-20677878 GCF_001406875.1 Solanum pennellii | reverse complement strand
GGTTAGAAATCACCTATGTGAGTGTGAAGTGGAAGCCGCTTTAAAGAGAATTTTATGTCAAAAGCCTATTCTCTATACACTCATGAAACCAGGAGGTGTTCATGGCTGAAACGAATACAACCGTAAGAATCATAAACAGTAAAGGGTTAATTGTGTGACATATGGTTGTCTAGGTATACACCAAAACTCGACGGTTCAAAGATATCACATCTACCGATTGACCGAGTATATCCGACATATGTTCACTACGGAAAGTCCAAGGGGAAACCTACTTATCCTGATGCAATTAATCCTTGCTTGTAAAGTACACAATTATCCGTGCATTCCTATGTTATAACCATTCCCCATCAATTTGGAGGATTGTTGGGTATGTATAAAAAATTGATGGGAAATAGAGGGAAGGAGAGGAATTTGAGAAGTTGAGAACTTGAAAAGTCCTCTAGTGCTTTAATGAAAAAGGCAATTGTCCCTCATCGGTAATGGAAATGAAAATAGGAGAATTTAAATACATAAACACTCCTATTAATTGTTAAAAGGGTTGGAAAGAGGGACCCCCCTCGCACCATCGTCGCTCGCTCGCTTCGGCTACGACTTTGGCTTTGGCTTTGGCAAATGATCGATCAAGAGATTATTTTTTGGACAAAATTTATTTAATTTAATTAATTAAATGGACAAAAAAAATATTTTCAATTAATTAGTTGATAACAGAAGTTAACCGAAAAGTTTTTAACTTTTTAGTTAACCCGACCCGACTCGGATCCGAGCGCGACACGTTTTATTTTTCGTTATATTGAAAATTCCCGCCATGATTGTTCTAAAAGGTTGCAACTTTCATGAACAGTCAATACCATTTGAAAGTTTGCAACCTTTCATTAATGGTCGTGTCAATCATGAAAGGGTTGCAACCTTTCAGATTATATTCTTCTTGCCTATAAATACCAGTCAATCTTCAGAATATTTTCCAACGAATTTGTCTGATCTTCCTTATTCTTCTAAAACATATTTCTTCGTGTACTTTCCTGCTGTGGATTGATTCGCTGACAGTAGAGTTTTTGGTATCTACACTTTACTGATTAAGATTATTTTACCCTGGGAGGTTATATTTCAAATCAAACCTCGGATACTAAAGGTGAAAAATTTTCTTTAAGGGGACACTGTGAATTCAGTGGGCTTGATTTTCTTCCAAACTAAAGATTATTTCAGATTCTGATAAGTTCTTACAGATTTAACTATTTTTTTAGAAATAAATTTTTGTTCATCTTGTTTACTGGTTATATAAATTTCAGTTATTTCGTGTTTTTGAACATTTATTACAATCAGTAATTTCTGATTTTGATAACACAGATTGGTAAACAAAATGTTGTTGTATTTGATCCGCAAGTTCACCCCAATGTTGTTGACAATCTATTTTTACTGTATAAGCAGAATGTTAATTATTTGGAGCAATCACACGTTAATTCATCCTGTAAACACAAAGTTTATATAGAGTTTCTCTAAAATGTTTAATTACAAACTTTTCAAGTGAAGCATGTGTACGATCGCCCTGTAATAAAATTTAAAAAATTGTTTTATGATAATTTTTATGCATATATAAAAACTATTTGTATGAGTATATCCACAATCAATAGTTTTTACATATGTATGTTTACAAAAAACTATTTGTATGAGTATATCCACGATCAAACATGAACTTTCAAGTTTCATTGCATTGATCGAATACATTTTTCATTGCATTGATTGAATACATTTTCTGAGATTGTGGTAAAGTACAGTGCCATGTATATTTTAGAATATCACTGAACAATGTAATATGTAAATTTGTAAATTTTTCACTAAAGATGTGCATAAATAGTGAGTGAATTTAAAGATAAGTTGATAATGTAAGTTAAATTTCCTTAACTAATGGATAGTTATTGAGGAGTTATAAAACTGCTCTTAATTAATGGATAGTTATTGAGGAGTTATAAAACTGCCTCATTAGTAATTATCTGTAAAAATATATTTTTTATTATAATATGTATTTATTTAATTAAAAATCTTAATTGTTGTGGTATTGACTAATAATTTATATTTGCTTATTTAAAATCTAGAGTAACTACCGTTGATTTTTTATTTTATTTTATTATTATTACAAATTTGGAACTCGTTTGTTATTTTTTGGTGTAAGTTTTTTTTCTCTCTCTTTTTTATAATATATAGATTATTATTATTATTATTATTATTATTATTATTATTGTTATTATATAGATTATTGTTATTATTACTATTATCAAATTTTGTTTTGCAAAGAGAATGGCGACGTTTTTTTTTTTTTAAAAAAATAACAATTTTAATTGGCAAAAAATATGTTAACTTTCCTTTTTTAAATACATTTTCTATTTATTTCATTAAAATATTTAATCAATTCTATTTAATTATTTAAAAGTTAAAATTAGAAATCAATTGTGGTGCTGACACGTAGGAGCTATCAACTCTCCTATTATATATATATATAGTATACGCGCCTTCACAATACGCGAATGATTTAAAATATAATAATTTTATAATTAAAATAATTAATAAATATATTATGCACTTAATAATATATTTAATATGCTATAATATAATAATAATAATGAGAATAATTATATTATAATAATGATAATAATATAATAAAAATCATTAACATATTTATTTGAGCACATTGAATTAACATAACTAGTACATAATTTATTATATCGTATTAAAATATTATAATTATAACTATATCAACTATACAGGTTGAATTTTTCTTAGAATTCTATTAATTTTATAATCATCTTATCTTGATTAAATTTCAAATAGTTCAATATTTTTTTAATTGTGCGTACTTTATTCTTTTCATATCATATAAATAAAAAGTAATATTAGTAATCTATTAATTCCAACATTCAATAAGAAATATTTAATATCACAATATTTTTTTTCTTGTGAGTACTTTATTCTTTTCATATCATATAAACAAAAATGATATTAGTAATTTATTAATTCCAACATTCAATAAGAAATATTTGATATCACAAGATTAGACCGTATGTTGATACATTTTCTATACATATTTGTATTTAATATAAAAAGATTTTACAAAATATTTTTTTCTGTATTAAACTTGTGCAACAACAATAGAAAATTGATTCAAGGTGAGAATAATTTTAATAAATACAATAATAAATAAATAAATAAATATATATATATATATATAAATATTTTTAAAAAAGAAGGAACCGAATATAGAGGCAAGACTAACATAATGTTGAGATTGTCAGCTTCATAACTTAATGAAATTTTTAGAACTCAAAAACAATTCTTACACATTTAATGCAAACTAACAAACAACGTAAAAAAAAATCACATCAGAAAACCTATATTTCCCATATAAAATTTTTGTGAGTAACAAATCTTTATCACTTTACATATTATAAAGAAAAGAAAATTTATGCAAATTAAATATAATAAGATTTACAAATTATCACTTCTATTTATGTTTTACTTGTTGGGAATTAAACACACAACACACACAAATAATCTAGAGAAAAGAGAAACAGAACACAAACGGGACACACAAGAATTTAACGTGGTTCGGTTTCCCTACTCCACGACTGTAACAGGAGGATTTTATTTCACTTGTGCTACTACTTGGAATTACAAATACAAGGATCATATTTATAGGAAAACCAAATGGTTAACCTAGGGTTTCAGTAATGGGTCGGGCCGGCTCACAAGCCTCCACAAAGCCCAACAATCTCCCACTTGGAGGCTTGAAGAATTTCAACTGTCATCCACTTAGAACACTTGTATGTCTAGTAATCTTTTTCAACTCTCTCCTGCTACAGCGGCCTTCTCATCAGTCAACTGAAAGGCCCGTTGAAGCTCCCCGAAGCTTCAACACATCAGTCACGGCTGAAACTGCCCTTGACTCGTCCTCGGTCCCTACCGGCTCCCACTTGAGACACGAACTGCCGGATCCTAGAACTCCCTGAGAACAAACACTCTCCATACTCAGCAAGAAATTTTCTGGAGACGTATCAACAGCTGGAATACTGGTTCTCTTGACCCACTGTCTTCTAGGAGCCTTGGCTGAAGCACGGCCGGTGCTCCCACTGCCACAAACGCCTCTGACTGGTCTTCCTGAACCTTTCCTTGCTCGTTCATCCTGAATCTGACCTGTGGCTCTGGGTTTCTTTCTTGCAAAGACAACCTTCTTCTGCCCACGAGATTCTGTGAACCGGACTTTGTTTTTCTTCTGAACTGGGACGGTCACTCCCTCAGACGGTAATCCGACAATATACAACGATCCTCTTTTTGTTCCACGAGCCATGACAAGATTGCCCCTCACGACCTTCCACTGCCCATTTCCGAACTTCACATGATGTCCCTGTTCATCCAACTGCCTAACAGAAATCAAACTTTTCGTCAAGCTTGGAACAACTCTGACATCCTTCAAGGTCCAGAAACCGACTGGCGTCTTCAGCACCATGTCACCCATGCCCGTAACATCAAGAGCTCTATCGTCTGCAAGCCTTACCTTTCCAAAGTCTCCAATAACCAGATTCTGCAATGCTTCACTGCTGTGGGTAGCGTGAAAAGAAGCACCAGAATCCATGACCCAGGAATCCACATTGCTCTCCGCGCAACAGATAAACAAATCCTCGTTGACGCTGTCTTCTGCAATGTTGACTTGTTTGTCTTTCTGGCATTGATTCCTGAAATGCCCCACCTCCTTGCAGTTCCAACATGTTACACCTGAGCCATCCCGAGCCTTTGACTGACTCCTTCTTCGGTTCCTGCTCCCACTACCTCTGTTATTTCCTCTGCCTCTGACGACGTTTAGCATATCACCTGATGATTCTCCAGAACTCCTTCTTCTGACATCCTCGCCAAGAACGAGATCACGAATCTTCTCAAAGGTGAATCCATTAGGTCCCACTGAACTGGCAACTGCTGTAACCGTTCCGGACCAACTGTCAGGCAATGATGATAACAGTAGTAAAGCTTGAACTTCATCATCGAACTTAATGCCAACTGACAAAAGTCTGGCTAAGATCGAATTCAATGAGTTGATGTGCTCGGTAACTGAACTGCCTTCCTTCATCTTTGTGTTCACCAACTCTCTAATCAGAAAAATTTTGTTTGCTGCAGATGGCTTCTCGTACATGTTAGACAAGGCTTCCAAGATGCCTTTCGCTGTCTTCTCCTTAAGAATGTTGAACGCAACATTCTTGGTCAACGAGAGTCGGATAACTGACATAGCTTTCCGATCCAAAACTGCCCACTCTGCATCAGACAATTTTCCTTGCTTGTCACCCAACACTACGTCCAAATCTTTCTGAACCAGCAAATCTTCAATCTGCATCTTCCACCAACTGAAATCTGTACCATCGAACTTCTCAATTCGGAACTTCCCATCTTCTGTCATCTCAAAGGACTAAATGAGATACTCGGTACAACTAATTTCAGATCTTGGTAATTTCGTCAGAAATATTGCACCACAAAAAAAATCGCACACACCTTCGGCAATTCCCTTAACGGCGTCTTGCACGGCTGTAGCTTGCGAACGGCGGCGGCACACTCCTTCCTGCACACAGTTCTTCACACAAGAACCCTAGGTGACAATTTCTCACAATTTGTGTTACAGTGTTGTTGAAACCTCGCTCTGATACCAATTGTTGGGAATTAAACACACAACACACACAAATAATCTAGAGAAAAGAGAAACGGAACACAAACGGGACACACAAGAATTTAACGTGGTTCGGTTTCCCTACTCCACGACTGTAACAGGAGGATTTTATTTCACTTGTGCTACTACTTGGAATTACAAATACAAGGATCATATTTATAGGAAAACCAAATGGTTAACCTAGGGTTTCAGTAATGGGTCGGGCCGGCTCACAAGCCTCCACAAAGCCCAACATTACTTTGTGAATTTTCAATATAATATTGACATATTTATCTGGATATATAACGGATAGTACTATTATCTTCAGTTATATGTAATTCAAAATTAAAGTTAGTTAAATATATTTGTTAACATCTGAAAAGATAAATTTGTGAAATAGTAAGATTTTATTTAGAATTTTATAATCACGAGTTTCTAGTTTTAATCAAGTTAATAATTATTTTCTTTGAAAAATATAATATTTCAAAATTCATATACTTCTAATCTATCAATTCAAAAATTTCATTATAGTTTCATTATTATCTGCATGTTAAAAAATTAGGATTAAAATTATATTATGAATATGAAATGCAGTAAACAAAAAATCATAAATTATATGTAAATACATCTAACATAGTTTGATTTTGAAATAAAACAGAAGATGAAAAAAAATAAAATAGTACATGCTTCATATAGTTATCCTATATAGTCTTAAAAGTGTTTCTCCTTCTTCAACTACATATATTAATGACTAAAATGGTTTGATCCTATCTTCATCAATTGATCATCTTCAACATCTAGAATTTTTAAAATAAAGTACAATTGTTGATAATGTAATCCACATAAAACAAAAAAGAAATATGCAAAAAATTACCTTTATCGCTGTTAGTATAATATTGCAATGTTCCAAAACGCTAATTGATAATCTAATTTGCTGTATTTCTTTAATTATTTCAGTCATTTTATGTTTCTTCTTGATCTTCTTTTTTTTTTCTTCTCGATCTCCTTGTTCATCTTAATATTCCTTTTGTTGTCCACTTTCATATTCATTGTTGTAATATCAATATCATCAACGTCTTCATCATCATCACTGTAGTCGCTGTCATATTAACTTTTTCAGTATCATCCGATGTATAAATGAATACAAGCAGATATATGTCAACTTTCATTTATATTACATATATATATTGAGAGATAGTACTAATATATTTAATTGTATTTAATTCAAATTAAATATAGTTAAATATATTTGTTAACATATGAAAAGATAAATATTCTTTGAAAAATATAATATCTCAAAATTTAAATACTTCTAATCTTTCAATTCAAAATTTTCATTATAGTTTCAGCATTATCTGCATGTAAAAAAATTAAGATTAAAAAATTATAAACATGAAATGCAGTAAACCAAGAATCATAAATTATATGTAAATGCATCCACCACAATTTGATTTTGAAACAATATATAAGATGAAAAAAAATTAAAATATTACATGCTTCACATAATTATCGTATATAGTTTTAAAAGCGTTTCTCCTTCTTCAACTACATATATTCATGACTAATGGCTTGATCCTAATTTTATCAATTGATTATCTTCGACATCTAGAATTTTCAAAATAAAATACAATTATTGATAATGTAACCCACATGATTTTATCAATTGATTATCTTCGACGTCTAGGATTTTCAAAAGAAAATACAATTATTGATAATGTAAATCACATAAAACGGGAAAAAATAAAAGAGGAAATATGAAATTCTTTTTTTACCTTTTTATGAATTTCATTATAAGGATTTTTGTTGCTTTGAGTTTCCTTTATTGAGAGGCATTTATGTCATAGAATAACTAAAGAAAAGACTCCTATTTAAATCTAGTGAATTAATACTGTTGAGTTTTTTTGATAGGAAGTTAAGTAAGTGGTGAGAAATTTTAGGAATAACTATTTATTATTTATAATTGAAGTTTCTTTAAAACAAAAAAAAAAAGTTAAAAAGAATAGATAATTAGATATCTTTAGAAATTCTGTAGCAATGTATGCGTTCTTATGTTTTCCTGTTTTATAAAAATATTTTATATTTTATTTACAATTTTTAATATTTTTTTAAATATGCTTTAAAGTTATTTCAACTATAGGTAGCAATATGTTTTATCTTGTTATTTTTTTTTGAAGTTAAAAATTCCAAGACAATTTTTAAAAAAAAAGTTATTTTATATTGTTATTTGTTTTTAAATTGAATTTAAATGTAAGTCTCAAAATATTTTTTTATAAAAATATTTTATATTGTTCTTTGTTTTTAAAATTGAATTTATTTAATTTAACTAAAAGTATCAATTTTAAAAATAAAATTCAATAATAATAATAATAATAATTCTTATTATAATCTATTTAGAAATAATTCTATAATTATTATATATTAAATGTTCATTTAAAATATTTTAAAAAAATTCAAGCAGTAAAAGTTGAAATTTTATCCGTAATTCAAGTGGAAGTTATATATTTTTTAAGAATTAAAAATTTGAACTCAACCGTGTTTCTAATTTTTTTTCCTTTTATATTTGTAACTAATTTTTTTTATAACTTTAAAAATCTATTTTTTGTGTTGATATGCTTTTCTATTGTAAATGCTTTCAATTGTGTTCGTATTATAATGATTTTGATTGAAGAAATGAAGAAAAATTGTGTGTTCGTCTCATTTATTTACTAATGTGTTCAAATGACTTGAAGTAAAACATAATTATTCTCAAACATTTTCAATATCAATTTACTAAATGAGTTCTGAAACAACATATGTATCCTCTATGAATACCCCTCACTAAATGTGGTTCGACATCACCCAACGGTGTTTAAAAGGAACAAATTATGGGTGGTTCAATGATTCAATAGGAAAATAACATAGTTGAGGTACCTGAGGAAAACCCCCAATAAGTTTAGGGATCTCTTTATGTATTTGGCTTTTAATATTGAAAACATAGATTCTAGTGTATAGTATAGGGTAGTTTTGCATATTGATCCATTGCCGTAGGTTACCGACGACTCAATCAACTTTTGGATCGAAAGTTTTCTTACAGACATCACATTAAAATTAAGTTTCGATATAATTGAGATAGGTAATTAATTATTAGGTTTATTGCTTATTATAAACACCACTAAATTCAGGTTGAACCCATCGGTTACCAACTAAAGCTCGCACCAATTTTCACGTAGACACTTCAACTAGACTTTGTTCATTTTAGACACCTTTGTCAGCGCTTGCTGTGTGTTTTGACACTTCTTACTAATGTGACAAAGTAAATGTAACACACTCATTAATAGCGCGCGAGAGACTTATTTAGCCTATTTTTTATAAAGATATTCTTCTTCTTCCCCATTTTCAACCTTTACATCTTCCCTTATTTCCCCAAACTCGAAATCATTCAATGGACGTCAATTTTTTATTCATATTTTTTCTCTAGTCGCAATAGTCTAATTGAAAGAAGATGGAATCATTTTAAAGTTAAAAATATAATTGCATATCAATGTTCCAAGCTAAATCTTTTAACTTTTTTTTTTAAAACGGACAAGAGCCTAAAATACCCTTAAAGTATTGAAAATGGTACAAAATTACCCTTCATCCACCTATTGGCTCCAAAATGCCCTTTTCATCCACCTATTGACTCCAAAATACCCTTGTCATCCACCTTTGTGTTCAAAATTGACCAATTTTTTAATTGTTTTAAAATTACTCTTTAAATATTTTTAAAATACTTGGCGTTCAATTATTGATTATAATTATAATTTATTAATATAATTTATAAACGAACCCACTACACACTCATTACGAACTAAACATCACCCAATTAATAATCCAATTATAATATCAAAACCGTCATAAACACTACTAAAATACGATGAAATTATAGATTTCTGAAAATGACATTCAAAATTATTCGAGTCCGAATCGGAGCCCCAATTAAATTTAGGTTGAGCCGCTTATTTAGGAGGACACTTTCTTTCAAAATAGAATTAAAAATTTATGATTAAAGGTAAAGAAGTAATACATCCCGAATTGATTCATGCACTTTTTTAAAATATAATTTTATAAATATTTATGATTTGTTTTAATACTTTAATATATTATTTTAAAAAAAAGTTACCTATGAAGTAACATCACATAATTGAGACGTAAGAATAATTAAGATAAACATAGTCAGACTTTTAAGTTTATTGGTGATTTTTATTTAGCCACTTGAATATATGATAATTTACTTCTATAATTTTTAAAAACACTCAACTGGAAGTAGCTTGCATTAATAATGTGACGGGTTCATTAATTTAGAGGGATTTAATTATTAATGGGGTGGGTAGTGGATTGATTTATAAATTATACTAATAAGTTAAATTATAAGTTGAGCACCACGTATTTTAAAAAATATTTAAATAGTTTAAATATAAAACCGTTAAATAAGTGGTCAATTTTGAACCAAAAGGTGGATGACAAGGGTATTTTGGACCCAATAGGTGGGTGGGAAGGGTATTTTAGAGCCAATAGGTGGATGGAGGGTAATTTTATACCATTTCCAATACTTTGAGGGTATTTTAGGCCCTTTTCCGTTTTTAAAAAAAGAATGAAGAACAAAATTAAGTTAGAAAAAAGGAAAAAATCTGCAATCATGACTTAGCTTTATTCAGCCATTATAACTTTTGAAATTTCATATTTATACTTTTAAACAAAAAATAAAATCAAGAAATGGATGCGGCGAAGAAGACGAAAAAATGGGAGTGGGTTTGTGACAACGGCAATGAAAATGGATGATGTGTGCGATGGAGATGGTGAAAGAGGCAATGATAAGGGAGAAATTTGATGGAGAAGATGAGTCGGGAGTGGGTTGAGGGGTGGGAGGAAATCATTTTTCTTCTAACTTAGAAGTCAATTCATTTTGACCTTTAGTTTATTTGTGTGTAATATGGCTTTAAAATGAGTTGTCATGATATAATTTGTCATTTAATCCATCCGGACACGTTTGTTCAAATGCACATAGAGTGAATAAGAGATTGTGAAAAAAGTACGGAAATGACATATCAAGTCCTAACATAAGGTGTTTAAAATGAACAGAGTCTAATTGAAGTGTCTAAGTGAAAATTGATTCCAACTTTAGGTGGTCACCGATGGTTTCAGCCTTAAATTCATTATACTTTGGTAATTAAGACTTAACCCTAAGCCTAAAATTTAGAAGTATGAGACTTGACACATTTAGTTAGAACCAAGATTTATGAATTTAACTATAGGTTAGGGTGAGTTTTGGATCTAGGTTAGGCTTATAGTAATATGGGTGTATACAGACTCACTTTCTTACAAATTTTGCATATTTGATATATTGAGAACGTCCAGTAGCGTAACAAAAAAAAAGGGGGAAACGGAAGATCTCGAGGATTGGTGACATGTATTCAACATTTGAGGTATGTAAAGACTTTCAAACTTCATTGAAGGATGTTTTCCTAATTAAAGAATTAAAACAGAATCGATAACGGGTAAGGGCGAAGGGTGGGGGTCTCATACTAATGGTGTGACGGGCATTGGTACGAGTACCAATGTTATACATGGAAAGTTTATTACTATAGATTGCGGAATGTAATCCAAGAATTCCAAAGCATATGGGCATTAGCAAATATATTTTTGACTTGATTTCTTAAGTGTGATTATGTTTTTTTTTATTGAATCCGTATATTGGTTATAGCTGAGGTGATTACATATCATGTTGATATTTGATTGATTGAGATGCATCATTATCCCTTTCATTGATGTTATATTGTGCACATGCACTGACATGAGATTGAGTATATGTTGGGCACATGGAGATTATTCGTGTTGGGGATTGTGAGGTATTGAGATTATAATTTGGGCACATGGATATCGTCCGTGCAGAAATTATTTAATTTTATGATAGTGTGTTGAGATCGTCCACACACACACGTGGAGATCGTCTCTGTCGGTATATGGACCTCGCGAGATCTCCATGGGTCATGAATTCTCGATGAATTTTCGAGGAGTATCATGTATCTACAGTTGATAGAGTGATGAAAAACTGCGCATATTATTTCATAATGATGCATTGCATTACATCTCATTACATCCCTCATTCTCGTTCATTATGTGTTTTATTCGTGTTTAGAATTTTTGTGACATCTGATTATCTCTATTGATGAAAATTTGGTTGATAAGTGTGATATGAACTAGTAAAATTAAAGGATTATTGTCTTATATACTCCCATTGTTTTATTTAAAAAATAATTAATTAGCGGTTAGCAAGTGGTTATTCGATAATAAAAATATTTGGCTAATGTTTAAAAGATAAGTATGTTTGATTAAGTGAAAGTAAAATGTCGACTTGATTTTAAAATTTTAATTCAAAATGGGTAACTTTCGGGGAGTTGAATATAACAAACAAATGAGATAGGGAAAGAAGATTTGGGCCCATGTCTGGATCTGTACGCCTGGGCCAACACTTCAGCCCATTTTCATTTTGGGCCTTTGTCCCATTTGAGTTCCTTGCACCTGTCCTAAACTAATAATATTTTCTCTAGGACCTTAGGCCAAATTCTTTCACCTGTCCTAAACTAACAATATTTTTTCTTTGGGCCTAAGACCCAATTCTTTCGCCTGTCCTAAACTAACAAAATAATATTGAAAATAGATGGAGCTTTGTCTCAATTAAAATATAAATAAGACCTGAAATTTGGTGCACTAAATGTATACTAGTGTATACATTTCCATATGTCTGCTCAAAACATCTGTAGGTCGAGTCTCTGGGCTTGTTTTTTTCCCGATGATTAGCCGACTCAAATAAAAATGATCGGGCCTCCACAACCCATTTTGAAGATGCAAGGGAGACTATATGGAGTCCGATAGACTCAATCA
Source organism: Solanum pennellii (assembly GCF_001406875.1). NCBI lineage: Eukaryota > Viridiplantae > Streptophyta > Magnoliopsida > Solanales > Solanaceae > Solanum > Solanum pennellii. The sequence goes on along the minus strand of NC_028637.1, from coordinate 20,665,301 downwards.
AGGGAGTTCATGCAAGAAAAGATGATAAGGATTAGGATAAAGAATAATATTTCAGCCTACTTGGTAACAGATGAACTCAAATAAGAAGGAAAAAAACTACTATTTCAAAGTTTGCACATCAAAGATCTGAACCATTAATCGACTCTTTGACATAGGAACATGATTAAGAGAAATGATTGACATGTATAGAAACATTGAGTATATATTTATACAAATCGATGAGAATCATAAAGAGAAACTTTCACTAGTTAATCACTTAAATGCTTGAAAGAAAACAAATACATGACAAAGAAAACTATACTTAAATTGATCATAGGGACTATCTTCTTTCTTTTAGGATGAAGACATACTTCCAACAAAGTAGTTTAAAATAAGCAAAACACATTAAACACCCAATTGTCACAGTAAACAAAACTTTTAGGCAAAATCTAAAATTTTTAAGTAGACATACATAACACAAGAAACTTCTCTAGGACATTCAAAGAACAAGACCATTTTATACATATAAAAAAATCTACCAAATGTTGTGTACTGATTTCTAGCATGTCACAAACACAATGATCCTAACCATTTTTCCTAACCAAGAAAAAGTTTCTCACACGGTTATTGATGATCCATGGTTTTACGGTACTTTCAATGCTTTTTCCTTAAGATTGGTGTGTGTCTAGAGCTTTTTGTAGTAATTTTAATACGTTTTTATCTTTATTTTGCAGGAAAGTTGTCCAAAACCAAAACGCAGTAGGCTGTGGAGATTTAGTGCAGAGGTGACCCATGGAGGCCATCGACGGGTCGTCGTTCCATAGACAAACCATAGATGGTGACCGTTGATTGAAGGTTCAGACATCTGGAAGCTACTCGGGGAATTCTGACCAAGTGTGGGGCTACGGAAGGATCGACGGTTCGTCGATTGATCGATGGACCGTCCTGTTGGATCGTCAATTTGATCAGAGAATGTCATACTACCCGAATTTGAAGAAAAGCTAATTGTGGAGTGATGAGAAGCATCGACGGACCGTAAGTGGATTGACGGACCGTGTTGTTGGTCCGTCGATTGGATCAGAGAAAATGCAAAGTGAAGTCTAATAAATGATGCTATGTCTGGACTTACGGAGGTAGTCGACGGTCCATCGTTTGATCGACGGACCGCCTGTGGGAGTCGTCGATTGAAGCCGCGTTTTTGGACAAACTTTCCTTATTTGTTTTCCTTTTATTTTAGGACAATTTATTTATAAATAGGGTGTAAAACCTCATTTTTGGGGTTGGATTCTGTTGTTACTTTCTTAGTTTTGTTCTTGGATATTTGTTTTTGCAAACTTGTAATTCAAATTTTTGGATTTAGTTTTCAAGATATTTTCGTAATTTCAAGTTTAATTTCTGGGTTTTCTTCGAAGTTGTCAAAGTAAGTTCATGATTTATTGTTTATCAACTATGAATTGTGTTCTTCTATGCATGGGTAACTAAATCCACAACTAGGGTTGTGGGAACCATGGTGATTAACAACGTAAAACTAGCTTAATAACAATTCTCAAATAGGTTATTACACGCATTGATGATTCTTTCGCTTAGAAGTCTTTTTAATGAGTGCACTCATTATAACTCGTCTTATTTTCACTTGCCGGACCTAGGGTGTAGTTAATAGGAAAAGAATTATCAATATAGATTTAGTGGATACTATCTAATAGGCTAGTTTAGATTGGTGCAAAGTAATAACTAAGTCATACATCGAATACGATTCTTATTATGAAGTAAAGGTAAGGGTTAGTAACTTAGAAACACGTAGTCGGATCAAGGTACGAGGTAAAATTCCTAAATTCCAGAACAAGGATTTAGAGATACATAACTTATCACTTGCATGCAAAACACTAGGCAAGAATTGTTATAGCTAGGATTACGGCGTTATGAACCCATGGAGAACACTTACACCCTACATTTTCTCACAACTTGATAAAATCTAAAGATTCACTCTAGCTACTTGTTCTACTTAAATATAATTTAACACTTCTGTGACACAAAACACCCCTTTTTAATTACCTATTTTCGAAAAGGACTTGACTAAATCGACGTAATTGTACATTGAAGTTAAGTCTAAACTATTTTCCTCGTAGGATCGACCCCAAACTACTTGTTGGGTTCTTTACTTGATATGATCACTTATAATTCTGAAAGAAAGTGTAATTTTAGTGTATCAGTAATACACTGTCAAATTGCTAAAATAAACTCATTCATTTATAAACACTACTGCCACAATAGGGAACACATATACAATGTTTGTAAGAAATTTGTAACTATGAACACTTGGTGTAAACAAATCAGTTTCAGCAAAGTACAAAAATGAGATCATATACTACACTCCACAAAATCACGAGAACTCAACCTTTGAAGAAAAATAATTACAAAGAGAGATAGTAGATTTCGCAAATAAAAAAAATGAGTTCACATACATACATTGATCATTTTGGATCTAAACACTAGAATGAATGATTGTACGCCCATTAAAAGCTAATGTAACACACACTTAGACAAGCAAAAACACCTTGAGCCAAATTAGGCCCCAGACAATAGACTAAAATTGTAACTTAGAATATGATCTGCTAATGAAATGAAGAAGCATACCTCTTTCGGATCAGCGAAGGGACAATAACGAGTTGCGGATGACTTCACCACCGGAATACAACTCCAATAACTACGACGAGCAGAGCAGAGGAAAGAGAGAACAAGGAACTAAGCAAAAACTTTAGATTTTCCCCTACTTCGAAGCCTATTTCCTTATGTATATATAGCTATATATGACTGATTGTTTTCTATATGTTTGATTCTATTACTAGCCCACTTTTCCTTAACTTTTTCACTAATTTTTCTTCAATCAAAAGAAAAGCAAACCAAAAATCTCTTTCCATGTGCCGCCCCACAAAGGAATATTTAGAAGGGGATAAATAGGGGGAAACTAGGGTTACGTCGGGGGAAAAAATCAAGACCGAAAATGGGTTTAAGGCCCTTCTAGAATTCAAACTTGAATACCTTCCCTATTACAGAGAAGCACCTCTTTCGGAAGATTTTGCCCCATTCTTGAGGAGGAAAGGGGAATCGACGACTTGGATTGATCGAGTGTACCTGCTGCTCAACGTGGCCTTATCTTGGGGTTGCATAGACGATTTCGCGTGCCCTTTTGCTATTGAGATGGTACTATGGAGAGAGACGCTTGAGGAAGACGACAATGAAGATCAGAGTAATATGTGTCCCTCGATGCTCTTCCACGATTCATGTTGCTGAAAATGAGTTGTACACGCTGAAGAAGAAAGCGTATAGGGGTCAGGTGGGTCGCGATTTGCTGCATTATACAAAATAGAGAGTGGTTTGGTTTGGTGTTGTATTGTATGGGTTTGTTTTTAGAATAAAGGAAAAGGAGTTGGGACGGGAAGCAGTTAATTGGGTGAAGGGAAAACTAACTTGAGATGTTGAAATATTTTTTACAAAAGGCCCAAAGTTTGGTCTTTTGATGGCTTAAATACAGGGTGAAGTCAGAGATGGGTTAGATTTTAGTGTTTAAGAAATAATTGAATTAAGTTAAATTAATAAATTCGGTTAAATCCTAAATAACATGAAATAATATTAATTTATTAACGAGCTTCTTAATCTTAACGAAATAAAATACTTAACTTAGTTGTAAACTAATGATTCAAAATATAACCATAATTTAAAATAAACTAATTTAATAAAATACTTACTAAAAGTAAAATCTTTTTTAGATGATTTTTAAAATATTTATAAAATATACTAATTACGTACAAAATTATATAAAGCATATATATTGCTTAAAATTATAAAAAGTAGCAAAAATTATTCAAAATAACTTGCAAACTTTATATTTTTTTCTTAAAATTTTATAAACTAATTATTTTAAATCGTTTGAAATCGAAGAAGGTCGAAATGATTAATTTATATGGTGAAGGTCCAAAATGGGTGTCAACAACTGTCCCTCGTTTTACTTGGATTGATGCAAGAAATTCGAGGAAAATGAAATTGACTAATCCAACTTTGACCGACCATATCTCCATCTTCAGAAAAAATGATTTTGGTATGGACTTTAGGAATTATGGACGATCACCAAAGATGGGTTTCCTATATATCTCAGGTTATATGAGAACTTAAGTCACTTGTAGTTCGATAGCTTGATTCAATGCACGATTTTGAAAGAATTCAAAAGTCACCCTGATACCAAATTATGAAGGGATTAAAATGCTCGTGAATACGATTTAAGAGCGAGTATTGAAATACAACTGAGTTTTCAACATTGAGCCCGCCTACATATGCTTAAACCTTAGGAATTAGGTTATTTGTAGTTTTAATCGATCCGTTGAAATGAAATCTCTTATGTTGGGATAACCTTCAGTTGGGAAGAGAGACAAATTAAGCCGAGTATGAAAAAAGAGACTTGCAACCTCTTAGTCATGAATGTGGCATGCTTCACACCCATAAATAAAAACTTGCATGAACATAATCTCTGAAGCTCTTTGCATACTGTCACTCAGATTAGAAAGATGCTTTGGGTGAAAACCAGAATCTTTAGATGTGAAACTAAAACCAGGGAACCTAAAGAAAACCCACATGCCTTCTAATAACGGTGTGGTTTGATTGTGGTGGAAAGTCGCTCCTCAACTCGCGTTCTAAGTGTTTGATACTCCTCTTCGGACTATGTCCAGTTGCTGCTAAGGAAAAGTTCCATATTGTGTTGCATCCTTGTTGATGTCGTCCGCACCTGTTGTTTGATTCGAGAATTCATCCTCTTAAATGCTCTCAACAAAGACTAAAATAAACTTATTAGTAAAACTGTATATGAAAAAAATGGTAGCATCTCCCACGATGCTTCTCAGTTACTCTTGCTATGAAAGATGTCATATATGTTCAGTATATGTCTGCACACTCAAAGTAAATAATTTGTAGACATAGTGTCACTTTATCTAGCGGTTTGAGTGAAAAAAATATAAATAAAGATCATTCATATAATAAATGAGTATATCTTAATGGATGAGCATAAACATCTTTTTTCAATTAAATGAGAAAATAAAGAAGTATTGAGAATAAAAGATAATGAATACTGCTTTTGAATACAGTATGTCCATTACAACTTATGGCATGTTGAGGATTTGGAGATACCATTTCTTGTTTTCTGCATGGCAAACTCCGGTGATCTCCGTGACGAGCTAGATGCAATGAATATCCAACTGTAATGAGGTGGATGACTCAATGATTATCTGACTCTAACGAGGTATATAGCTTGATAATGTTCCAACATTAACGAGGTGGATGACTCGATGAATATCCTACTTTAACGAGGTGGATGACTCGATATTTCGATCCTTAGCTCACGTTAAGAGTTCCACGTTGTGCTGCATCTTTTATGATGTCTTCCGCACCTGTGGTTTGCTTTGAGAATTCATCCTCTTGGATTCTCTCGATAAAGAATGAAATAAACTTGTTAGTAGAAACTGTAATTTAAATAGAGAAGTGATATGCTTTACCATACTTGATAAATGTTTAGACCTCAGCCTCTATCGATTTTGACGCAGTAGATGATGACTTGATATGATGTAAAAAATGATGATTCATTGATTAAAAAAAATGATGATCCATTGGTAGGATGATGACGATCCATTTGTAGGATAATGATGTTATATGATAGGATGATGATGCTTCATTAATGATCCATTGGCAGGATGATGTTGATACATTGGCATAATGATGTTGATGCTCCATTGATAGGATGATGATTATTCTTTGATGACCTATTGATAGGATGATGATGATTCGTTGATGATACATTGGTAGGACGATGTTGATCCATTGGCAGGATGATGTTGATGCTCCATTGATAAGATGATGATTTTTCATTGATGATCCATTGATAGGATGATGTTGATGCTCCATTGATAGGATAATGATGCTCCGTTGATGATCCATTGGTAGGATGATGTTGATCCATTGGCAGGATGTGTTGATGTTCCATTAATAGGATGATGATTCTTCATTGATGATCCATTGATAGGATGACGATGCTTCGTTGATGATTCATTGGTACGATGATGTTGATCCATTGGCAGGATGATGTTTATGCTCCACTGATAGGATGACGCTTCTTCATTAATAATCCATTGATAGAAAGATGATGCTTCATTAAGGATTAATTGGTGGGATGATGATATTCCATCAATAAAATGACGGTGACATCCTTTCGGATGGTGGTACTATCTCATTTGATAATACTGTATAAATGTCCTCTGGGTGGTCATATTATCTCATTTGATAATATCATAAAGTCCCTCTGGGAGGGTCTCACATTACCGCATCTGATATCGATGCGATTTGTGAATTTTCTTCAAATGTTCTCGATGATTTTTTACTTCTCCATATTCATTGAATGGAGGAATAGGATAATTTTGAGGCAAACTTATGACCCTGCATCCACAGAAAAATTAGTAGTTTTTTAAAAAATTGATCTATGTCGAGTCCTTCAATCGCTTGCTCCTTGTCTTGCTATCTTCGGTTTATCACTCTCATCTCATGCTTCTTGATAGACATAAGATGAAATTATACAAAATGTTTGACAAATCAAAAGCCTAAAAAATGATTCTAAAAAATGAACTCGGAAAAAGTCACTTTCAAATGTCATGTCATGTCATGCATAGCTTAAATAAACGTACTTCGTTCAAAACTTCGATGTATCCGATAATTTGTTTTGGAGGATTCCAAAATCCTTTAAGCTTGGTAATTTTCTGAAGCATCCCTCTAAAATATGTTATAATAGAAAGATTTTGCACTTGACTCTGAAATAGAAAGGTGTTTGAGATTGTTGCACTTGATGGTGAAATTTAGAGAACATTTGAACTTAGCCTTAAACTTCTGAAATTTACTACAAACTTCTAGTGATTTTTGAAGAAATTTTTGATGTCATCATAAAAATTTATGTCCCAGTTAGAAGTCTTGGCATATCAACAGTCGACAAATGAATCTTGAAAATTTTGTGATCTTCTTGAAAATTCTGTTCCAGTTACAATTCTTAGTGTAAATTCAGTCTTGACTTGTTGTAGAGATCTTCTTCTTTAGAATATTTGTGTCCCCGTCAAAAATTTTGTCCTAGTTTCTATTGTAAAGAAAAATAGAAATTTTATGGGAGATATGACCGAGCCGTTGTGGCGCCTACGTAACCCGTTGATGCAGCAATCAAGTCAAACGTAATCCCCCCTTAAAGGTTAACAATAATAAGAAATTTGCAAAGAAATCAACCAAGCCGACATAGGCCACCTACCTATCTCATTCTTGAGGATTCAGTTCGAACGTAGTTCAAATATTAAAAAAATACTAATAAGGGATAAATGGGTGATCGAGGTCGGCATAGTCCACTTGTATATCTCATGCTTTAGAATTCAGGTTAGACGTAGTTCATTGCAAGAGATAATTTTCGAACAATAAAAAATAGAACGAATACAAGCAAGTTATAGGATTACAGGGAAATAAATAAAAGAAACTCTAAATCTTCAAACGTAATAGCTCTTCATAGCATTTGAGTCGATTTGCAATTTGAGATGAATGTCTATGTTCAACCACGACATGTGATAAACAAATGCATTGATGCATTTTCTAAGAATTCTGATGAGTTCTCTTTTTCGAGTTTCTCTCATATGGACCCTGATTTTGACCTCATTGACACAATCATCTTTTTCCAGATTTACAGTTCTTGTCTCATCTAGATTCAACATAGCCTGAGTCTCGAACTATTTTAAATCTTTTGACAAAGTGTTCGTGTAACGACCTGTTTAGTCGATTCGAGCAGCAAGATTATTTTGATAGAAACTGGCTGAGTCGACGGAACAGTCGATGGACCGTCATGGTCACGACGGACCGTCGGGGGTCATCGTTCCAAAACACTTAAACTCTGAAAATCTGGGTACTGGGATCAACTCTCTGAACTTCACGACGGAACTGCAGTACGGACCGTCGTAGCCACGACGGACCGTCACAGACCTTTTACTGAAATTGAGTCTCTGAACTTTGTGACGGACGTGCAGGACGGACCGTCGCAGGTACGACGGGCCGTCACG
>NC_028637.1:20655776-20656205 GCF_001406875.1 Solanum pennellii | reverse complement strand
GAAATAAATAGTGGGTTACTTTTATCATCTTTTATACTTAATTATTTGATAATTAGGGTAAAAAGAAAAAGGGTTTGAAGAAGAGAAAATTTAAAAAGAAAAGAAGAGAGAACGAGCGAGCGAGAGAGAAGAACGAAGAGACAGCAAAGACATTGGAGAAGTAGATTGCTTGATCATGATTCTTCGGTGGAGGTAGGTTATGGTTTATGCTATGTGATAGTAAACTCTAAATAGCGATTGATATGTATTGGGTGGTATTGTAAAGTCTTCTATGCGCTTAATTGTGTTGTTGCATGATTGTGATTATGTAAATTGTGATGGATTATAATGATGATACTGTGGAATCTTAAAAACTTTAAATCCACTCTATTAATGATGACGCCTTGGTATAAAAGAAGGCTTGATGAACTAAAAGAATGAGGTTAATGG
>NC_028637.1:20653579-20653878 GCF_001406875.1 Solanum pennellii | reverse complement strand
GGGCATTACGAATTCTTAGTAATGTCTTTTGGGCTTACGAATGCCCCTGCTACTTTCATGAGTCTGATGAACGGGATTTTTAAGCCATATCTGAATCTCTTTGTCATTTTTTTCATTGATGATATACTGATATACTCAAAGAGCAGGAAAGAACATGAGGTGCATTTGAGAATTGTATTGGAGTTGTTGAGGGAGAAAAGGCTTTATGCCAAATTCTCCAAGTGTGAGTTTTGGCTGGATTCAGTGTCCTTCTTGGGGCACGTGGTTTCTAAGGATAGGGTGATGGTGGATCCTTCTAG
>NC_028637.1:20652451-20653032 GCF_001406875.1 Solanum pennellii | reverse complement strand
TGAAGGACTACGATATTACTATTTTGTATAACCCAGGAAAAGCTAATGTGGTGGCAGATGCCTTAAGTAGAAAAGCAGGGAGCATGGGTAGCTTAGCCGACTTACAGATTTCAAGGCGCCCATTGGCTAGGGAGGTTCAGACTTTGGCTAATGACCATATGAGGCTGGAAATACTAGAGAAAGGAGGACTTTTGGCCTGTGTGGAGGCAAGATCCTCTTTTCTTGAAAAGATTAAGGAGAAGCAGTTTACTGATGAGAAGCTGAGCCGAATTCGAGATATGGTATTGCGAGGAGAGGCTAAAGAGGTAATAACTGATGAAGAAGGTGTTTTGAGGATTAAGGGAAGGGTATGTGTGCCCCGTGTTGATGATTTGATTCACACTATTCTTACAGAGGCTCATAGTTCAAGGTACTCTATACATCCTGGTGCAACCAAAATGTATCGCGACCTAAAGAAACATTTCTGGTGGAGTAGAATGAAGCGCGACATTGTTGATTTTGTTGCCAAATGCCCGAATTGTCAGCAAGTAAAGTATGATCACCAGAGGCCCGGAGGAACACTTCAAAGATTGCCCATCCCT
>NC_028637.1:20627924-20649604 GCF_001406875.1 Solanum pennellii | reverse complement strand
AATTTTAGAATGTTTATTTATTGGTTTTATTAATAAGATTTTGAGTCTTCCGCATTATGTTGGGGTTTAGATTTGTTGGTTCGCTCACATAGTAGGATAAGTGTGGGTGCCACTCGCGGCTCGTTTTGGGTCGTGACAGTTCGAATATCATAATCTCCTCGTAATACCTTTCAAACTCATATTCATCTACTTTTTTTTGTTGATTCAACTTGTGACATGACGTTATATCAGTAGGTTTAAAAAAATTATTTTTTTGGAAATAAAAAACAATGATTGTTAGATAGAAAAATTAAAGCAAACAAAATAAATTTTCGTGATAGAAGATGCTTTCATTGAAAATAATAAAATACGAACTGTGACTATGACCATGGGCCATTTAACCTTTTTTTTTCAAAACATTACGAGGGAAATTAAAATATAATTAGAAAAAATAACATAAAATGTGGGTTTTGGGTCTCATTCGATTACCACCAATATTGAAAATAACATAAGATTCATCTTTGTCTATCAAGTTGAGCGAGAGAGAAAGAGCGGAATGGAAGTCCAATTATGGATTTGCTTTGCTTGACGTCTCGTATGCTTGGTGTCTCGATCCTCTTCTTGGGTGCAACATTGCCTTCTTCACAGAGATTCCCAACTCCTTATCCAAGAATGTCATCCTTAGCATATTTTTTTTACCACAAAGGACTGACATAAATGTGGCAAAGACTTTCGTGGGACATGATTATTCCCCTTCTTGTTATGACCCTCTCTTGACACAGAAGCAAAAGCTTGACAGAGTGTCATGCTCGTAAAATCAAGTTTCTCAATTATGCTAGGAGAACTTGCAATTTTCTCAAGGTTGTCAGGACCAGTTGGAACTATCATCTTTACCATGCACAACTCATCCTCCATCTCTATCATATTGATAGTGGGGCTTCCATAGTTCGTCAGAGGATTATTGTTGATGTTAGGTACAATAGTATTGAACACATTCTAGTCAATCAAGTCTTGGATCTTATGTTTTAAATTGATAGAGTCTTCAATATCATGCCCAACACTGTTGGAATGATATGCACACATTCGATCGGCTCGGTAAAATTGGAAGATAGTATCAACAGGCTTGGACCCAACTAGATGAATAATTCCTGCCGCACTCTTTTGCTCAAATAAGTTCGTCTGACTTTCAATGAGAAGCGTAAAATTATGAGTAGGTTTCTTCTCGAATCTCGAACGAGGAGGATCATAATGACTTTGTTGAGGCGGAGGCATTTGACGATATTTGGGGCGTTTTGGCAAAGTGGTGTTTGGTACTTTCAGTCAATCATGATAATAGTGAATCCTCCACGATTCAACAGTGAATTACCATTGGCATTGGAAGTGACAGTTTGAAAAGTGGCAATTATTTGATTAATGAGTCTTGAATTTTATGCTTCAAATTGATGCAATCCTCAGTGGTATGTCTAGCACCTCCTGAATGGTAAGCACAATGAAGAATGAGCATGTAAAGTATGGTATTGACGTTGACATCTTTTGGGTCGATTGTTTGTATAAGACCAACTGCTTTCAACCTCTCAAAAAGTTGGGTTGACTTTTAACCAAAGAAGTAAAGACTTGAGAAGGTTTCTTCAAAAATTTCTGACAAGAAAGATTATAATCATTTCGTGTAGATTGAGGTACTTGCAAGTAACTTGGAGGATTATGACGAGTAGGTGCTGATGTATGGAAATTTGAGTATTGTGGAGCTCGGTAGCTAATGGGCATTTGGGTAATTTGGCAATGCAACTTGCAAACTTGATTGAACATTTGTATAATTTGGTAATGGAGCTTGGTAATTTGGATAATATGGTGGTGGATCTTGGTAGTTTTGTTGGATGGGTAAGGATTGTGGAGCTAAAGGGTAGGTTTTGGTAAGTAAAGACTTTCGAACATTGAGAGTGGCATGCCTTTTTGACTTCTGACTCGATTCAAATGATATAGAGGAAACATTTTCCCTTTTCCTCCTTAATGGTCCAGAGGATTCATCTTGGGGAGTCATTCAAATGATTTTTCCGGTCCTGAGGCCATCTTCAATAGTTTCTCTAATTTTGACTATCTCACTAAAATTTCCTCCTAGAATGAGTAACATTCTATTGTAGTACTCCAGCTCTTGAATGCGCACGAAGACTTAAATAATTTCTTTCTCAGTCATAGGAGGTCCAACCCTTGCGGGCTCTTTTCTCCAACGGTAGGCATACTCTCGATTGTCTTCAGCATAATTTTGTTTGATTCTCTCCAAAGAGTATCGATCGAGAATGAATTCTACATTATAACCAAACCTTTCAATAAAGTCATTAGCCAAAGTGTTGCAAGTTTTCCACTTCTTGATTTCTTAAGAAATAAACCATTCCAAAGCTTCTTCTTTCATACTTCGACTAAAGAGTCGCATTAACAAAACTTCATCTTTCCCTACTCCAATAAGTTGATCACAATAAACCCTCAAATGAGTCAAAGGATTTTCAAATCCACTAAAAGTGTAAAATTTTTGTACTTTAAAACCTCCTGGAAGTTTCAAATATGAATGACGACCCAAATCTTTATAATTGAACCACATAATGTCTGGAGTGTATTGAACGTCCTTCATTGCATTCATAACTTCCTCTTTGATGCTTTTCTCAACCCTTCCTCATATGACCTTCCACTCCTTCTCATTCTTCTGATAATGATTGGGTTCAAAATGTGTAATAGATGAAGGGTATAATTTTGGCGATATTGGAAGGTAAAATGTGGTTTTTAGAGGTATGGGTTGAGTGGTAAGCGGGTTTTAAACAATTTGAGTAGGGATTTGATGGACTTGAGGAAAATTCTAGAACATAATTACATTTGAATTTTGAGAAGTTGATGAATTTTGGTGTAAGGAGCTAGCATGATGTGGGTTAGGGGTGGTTAAGTCAATGATGACATGCTTTGGATCCAAAGTAGGAAAATGGAGTGGAGACCTTTCGTTGCTTGAAGTAGAAACGTTGGCAATAATAGCCTGATTCGTCAAATATCAGGTCTTATCCATCTCCTCCCTCATTTCAACAATTTGATGGAACAATTTTGCAATCAACTTGTTCTGTTCAGCAATGATAGGCTCATTACAACAATTTCATTCAAATCAGTATTCTCAACATTTTCAACCACTTTTTGTTTGCCTTTTGAAAAAAATCATTTGGAGAAGGAATCTTTTGGGTCTTTAGACCTTGTGAAATATGGATGTTCAGATATTTTCTCAACACATATGAGTTTTGAGTCTGACAAAGAAAAACAACTCAAAGAAAAATGTGTTAGTTTTGTCGTTGATGAATAATACAAAATATTACAGACATAACTGTAAACACATAAGAGTTGTTTCACTTGAAGATAAACTAGCCCACGTATATAGAAAAATGATTAATAGACAGGAATTTGTCTATTTGATTTTAGGATTAATGAGTCAGAAATTTCAACTTGAGTTGGAACAAAGTCGATTTTTTCTTTGATTGTCGTACTTCTGATTTTTTACTGAGACGTAACTCTAGTTTCTTTGTAAGAGTAAGAAATTATAGATTTTCTCTAAAAACAAAGACTGAACCTTGAAAGGGATAAGTATCTCACAAAAGAGATTGCAGGTCCTACATAGTTCGACCAACTTGAATTTTTTTCCGCTTTGAGAGAATCTTTTTTTATATGAGAGTAATAATTGAAAAAAATGATGTTTGAATTTTATTGGAAACTTAAGACTCGAAGAGTATTTGGACACACTTTTGATAGTGACTTGATATTTACGCCCGGGGTTCTAAATATAATTCAAAGAGTGTGAGATAAAATATCTCCAAATATAGCGACATAATCAGACAAACAATTATAACACATTAGTAAATATTGCGCGTCCTAAATAGATATGTGACTTTTTGTGCCAAGGGTAGGCCTCCCAATTTGAAGGATCTGTACATTATTTGAAACATTTCATTGCCCAAAACTCAAATTTATACAAATTTTATAAGTAAACCAAATGGGGATACATAGTAGGGAAGTGGGATAAAAATAATTAATCCCACGCAGGGGCATAACCCTAATCTATGCCACTATGAAAGGTCTTTCGATTTTGATTTCTTCTCACCTCCGAATGCCGATGCCTTTGGATGGAGTAGTGACTTGCGAAAATCTTTCTTCTACTAAAGTAGATTGTAATATACTTCTTACTCTAAGGACAATAACTTTTCAGATGACGTATACATCCTTCAAATTTAAATAAATAAATATGATCGTTCGTACCGTGGGCCCTTGTAGACTCGAGTTGGTCTATCTAACGGGCCCAACACGCCTTGGGTTTTGGGTCATCTTAGGCTAATGCTTAGATTTGGATCTGGTTTTGCTCTACTCTAGGTTGACTAGAATTGATTTAGAAATGACGGTTACCCGAGTCGAACAAACACTAGGTGAAGACTAATACATGTCAACTATTCGTTTATCACTTCCAAAGAATTTAACTTGTATTTTTTTCTGAAGGAAAGTCGTGGTAAGCCACGTAACCGACTTTTTTTTATAATACAATCTATGTGTTGTTTGGAGGAGTTGATGCCATGAAATGCCACAATTCATAATTTACAAGAATTGAAACAATTAAACAATTTAAGCAAATAGCCAAATAAGTTAATTTTAAGGTTAGAACCTATTCAAGTCCCAGCAGAGTCGCCACTTATTTTTAAATTCGCCACTTAATTTTTAAAGAAAATCAAGAAAACTATTTTTTCGAAGATTAAAACAGAAATCTAATGAAACGTAAAAAAAAGGGATTCGATGATCATATTAATGTTCTAGGAAGGTTTTTTAAAGCACCTAGAACATCCTCTAACAAGCGGTTATCTAACAATAAAAATATTTGGCTAATGTTTTAAAAGATAAGTATGTTTGATTATGCGAAAGTAAAATATCTACTTGATTTTAAAATTTTAATTCAAAATGGCTAACTTTCGCGAAGTTTGAATATTTAAAACCTTCAAATTAATTAAGCACATAAAACATATACAAAACAAATAAATGAGATAGGGAAAAAAGATTTGGTACCAAGTCTGGATCTGTCCGCCTGGGCCACTATTTCAGCCCATTTTTGTTTCTGACCTTTGGCCCATTTGAGTTCCCTAAACCGTCCTAAACTAACAATATTTTCTCTTTGGGGCTCAATTATTTCACCTCTCCTAAACTAACAAAATAATATTGAAAATAGATGGGGATTTGGTCCAACTAAAATATAAATAAGAACTAGAAAATTGGTGCACTAGATGTATATTAGTGTATACATTCGAACAACGAGCATCCAGGCTGGCCACCGGCAAGACGAGTAGTGTCGGCACCGCCTCACTCTCACTTTCCCCCGTTTTATTTCTCTTCCTATTCTCCTTTCTCACCCTCAGTGCTCCGATCAGCGATTCCGGATGAGGCAGCAAAATACCACCAACAGCAGCCGGCGAGGAGCGAAGCCAACACCACCAATTGCTTGCTGATCCGACGAGATATCGATGAAATACAACAACAAGAAACTCCAAGAAATAACAAGAACACGCCAAGACCGGAGAGTTCCAAAGAAACCAAAAGATGTGAATGGAAAGCTACAGCGCCTTCGGCTTCTTCTTTCTCACTTTTCAATGAAACAAAAGGAACATTAACAACCCCGACAAGTAGCTGCAAATGTGAATTACCTGCGGTGTCGTCATTCTATTTTATTTAAAAATAATTAATTAGGGGTTTTAGAGTCTACACTTAATTTTTAAAGAAAAATCGATAAAACTATTTCTTTCAAAAGATTAAAATAGAAATATAATGAAAATATTAAAAAAGGGATTCGACAATCATATTACTATTCTTGGAGGGTTTTTAAAGCACCTAGAACATCCGCTAACATGCAGTAATCCGACAATAAAAATATTCGGCTAATATTCTAAAATATAAGTAATTTTATTAAGTGAAAGTAAAATATCTACTTGATTTGAGTTCCCTGCACCTGTTCTAAACTAACAATATTTTTTTGTTGGGCCATAGGTCCAATTCTTTCACCTGTCCTAAACTAACAAAATAATATTGAAAATAGATGGGGCTTTGACCCAATTTCAATATAAATAAGAACTAGAAATTTGTTGCACTAGATGTATGCTAGTGTATACATTCATACGGCAAGCAGCCAGGCGTGTCCATGCGAGCTGAGCAGTGTCGGCGTCGCCTCACTGTCTCTATCTCTTCCTCTTCTCCTTTCTCCCCCTCGCTCCTATGATCAGTAATTTCGGCGAAGGCAGCAAAATACCAGCAACAACAACCGGTGAGGAGCGAAACCAGCATTACCAATCGCTTGCTACTCCGACGAGATACCAACAAAACAAAAAAGCGAGCAACTCCAAGCAACAACAAGAACATTCCAAGACGAGAGAGTTCTGAAGCATCCACCAGATGCGAATGGCACGCTTCGGCTTCTCCTTTCTCATTGTTCGATAAAACAGAAGCAACATCAACAACCCTAGCCAGCAACTGCAATGGCGAGTCCCCAACGTAGTCTCCATTTTGTTTTATTTAAAAAATAATTAATTAGGGTTTCTAAATTTACCACTTAATTTTTAATGAAAAATCGAAAAAATTAATTTTTCAAAAGATTATCACATAAATCTAATGAAAATGTAAAAAAAGGGGATTCGAGGATCATATTAATGTTCTAGGAAAATTTTTAATTATCTAGAACATCCGCTACCACACGATTATCCGACAAAAAAATATTTGGCTATTGTTTTTAAAAATAAGTATGTTTGATTCAGTAAAAGTAAAATGTCATTATAAATTTTTAATTCAAAAAGGTTAACTTTCGGGGAGTTTGAACATTTGAGACCTTAAAATTAAATAAGCACATAAAACAAATATATAGCAAATAAATGAGATAAGGAAAGAAGATTTGGGCCCAAGTATGAATCTATCCGTCTGGCCAGCACTTCAGCCCATTTTAGTTTTGGGCCTTTGGCCCATTTGAGTTCCTTGCACCTGTCCTAAAGGAACAATATTTTCTCTTTGGGTCTTAGGCCCAATTATTTCACCTGTCCTAAACTAACAATATTTTTTCTTTGGGCCTTAGGCCCTATTCTTTCACCTATCCTAAACTAAAAAAATAATATTTAAAATTGATGGGGCTTTCGCCCAATTAAAATATAAATAAGAACTGAAAATTTGGTGCACTAGATCTATACTAGTGTATACATTCCCATACGTTTGCTCCAAACACCTGTACGTCGAGTTCATGGGCTTTTTTATGATTGGCTGACTCAAATAAAAGTGATCGGGCCTTCACAACACATTTCGAAGATGCAAGGAAGAATATATGAAGTTTGTAGGCTCAATCAAAGGATTTCATGAAAGAAAGGACGATAAGGATTCGGATAAAGAATAATATATCAGCCTACTTGGTAACAAATGAACTCAACATAGGATGGAAAAAAATTACTATTTCAAAGTTTGCACATCAAAGATCTGAACGCATTAAAAGACTCTTTGACATAGGAACATGATTAAGAGAAATGAAATTGACATGTATTAAAGTAGTGAGTATATTTATACAAATCAATGAGAATCCTAAAGAAAAACTTTCATCAAATAATCACTAAATGCTTGAAAGAAAACAAATATGTGACTAAGAAAACTATACTCAAACTGATTACAGGGACTATCTTCTTTCTTTAGGATGAAGACACACTTCCAACATTATAGTTTTGAAATACGCAAAACACATTAAACACCCAATTGTCACAATAAACAAAACTCTTAGGCAACATCTAAGATTTTTAAGTAAACACACATATCTAGAGGATCAAGGTTACAAAGGGCAATTTAGGTTAAAAAAGAAGAGGGCTTTGTGCTTTGAAACTTGAGTTTAAAAAGGGAATTAGAAGAACATGCATTCAATGATATGATTGTAGCTGAAATAGTTGTTAAATGGTTTTGTATTTCATTTTCCTTGATAAATGGTGGTGGTTGATACTAGTGGTGTCGCGACCCGAAAGTACCCCCTATAAGTTAGGAGGAACCCACGTTTTGTGGACGGGCGTACTTGACCCTTTGGGGTCTTGTACAAGCCCTTCAACTAACATTTATTACATAAGACATGACAAGTAGTGCGGAATTAAAACTTTTCACGAATAAGTTAATAAAAAGGAAATCTTTCATAAATACTTAAGAAATCTTATCGTCACAAGCCAAACTTAAATACACGGCATAAATAACTTAGGGACACGACCCTTTACATTGAAATGAAAGACATAATAAGTCTTAACATAAAGAAATTAAGAAGATAGGAATTATGCCCTCGAATAAATGAGGACACACTTTATCTTGAGAGGAACTTTCCCAAGCTCTGTCTTCTAGACTTCAACCTTCAAAATGCTTCCAACCTATACTTATGGTATATAAAAATATGGGATTAGTACAAAACAATGTAATAAGTATGACATATGCAAAAAGGGACATTTTAGTAAAATACCATTTCATGCCAATTAAGTAAAACATTCATGAATTTAGAAGCAAAGCATCATAAGAACTATCATATAACACTTAAAGAAGAACTCACATAATTTTAGTCAAAAAGAAGGCATTTACAGTAACTTCCAAAAACTTACAGTGAATTAAAAATGCCCTTACAGTGAACTACGTTGAACTTTAATAATTAGTCATTTAAGGCATTCACAATGAATTATCCTATTCTAAATGAGTGAACTTCCTAGGCCAAGCAAAAGAGAAAGTGAACTCATTTTCCGTAAGAGTTTCCCTAACTCGGGATTATCCTAAGACTCAACAAGGTAAGACATGAAAGAAGTATGCAAATGCCTCCTTCAATACACACCAAAGAAATCCTCAAGACTACCCCTTTCGGCTTACTCAACTCGGGAGAAACAAGCCCCTCAATCAATGGCAAGACATCAAAAGACACCCAACAAGCCACAAAAGTCTTCCCTTTCGGAATGCCTACTTAGTGCAATGAGTAGATAGCGTCCTATACCACCACCTACCCTAAGTAGTACATTCTTTTAGAGGGTTTGACACCAAGTCTTCCCTTTCAGAAGGTCCTACTTAGTGCAATGGATAGATAGTGTCCCATACCACCACCTACCCTAAGTAGTACATTCTTTTAGAAGACTTAGTTCATTCAATTCAATTAAGTCTCACCAAGACTCCCCTTTCGGATTGCCTACCTAGTGCAATAGATAAATAGCATCCCATTCCACTACCTACCCTAAGTAGAACCCTTCTTTAGAAGACTTAGCACGTTCATTTCTTTTGTGAGAGTTAGCTTAAAAGACATAGACCATGATAGCTAGACATGGAATCCCGACATTAACCCCTATCGGATGAGGGATCCTCACTTGCCTAGAATGAGGTCATTCTCTTAGTATTTACATGGCTTTTCCAATAGCTACACCTGGGATAAGGAGATTGCTACTAAGCAACTTATTCTCTACTAACGAGAAGTACTCATCTCAAGAGGTACATAGGAATACAACATCTCAACTCACGAAGTGTACCTCTCCTTCATATCCTCTCGGTGCTAGGCATAACTTTCCACGGATTCTCAGCATTATAGACTATATGTTAAAGATAACTAGTGAACACCACATCTCAACTCACGAAGGGCATTCATCCTATGACCTATCTTAGAAAGCTCATGGGATGTAGTGGGGGTTGCTACTAAACTCTTCATCTCAACTCATGAAGAGTATTCACCCCAAAACTCCCCTTTAAGACTTAACTTAGCTTCATTCATTCATTCAAGTGTGAGTGTATGTATATATGTGAGCACACCTTGCACATAAGCTTCATTTCATTTACGTTTCATTTTATACAAGATTAGACCTTCCTTCATCACATCACACACTTTACATACTTCATATAATCATATAAGCCCTTTATACATAATCCTTAGCATACTTCTCATAACAATCTTCATAAAACACTTAACAAGAATATCTTCATTTAAGCATAATCTCTAGCCTATTTCACATAATCACTTCATAAGGCATATTTAACAAGAATAGCATATTTATCATCTTAATTCACATAACAAGCCTTAATAGCCTCATTCACAATAATTTAGTAACTTTACATTCATACCATTCAAATAAACACCGCCACCAAGAAGGTGGACCATACCACTCAAGAGCATTTGAAATTGAAACCAAACAACATAACCAACTTACCCTTTAATCCATGATTTCATCACCTATAACATTTTATTCAATAATTCATCATAAATTAGCCCTTTGGGCAGTATCTAAACAACAATAATAACCATAAGAAATCAAATCTCAAAGACTATCAATTCATGCTCATATAACCCATTTCTTAAGCCAACATTAGATGAAAAGCCTTGACATGATTTCATTGAAGTTTTAAACATAAAATTATCAAATAACATTATAAATACCATTATAAATTCATTAGAAACGTTTTCATGCAAGGCCCATATTTAGATTTGAAGATAAGAGAAACCAAGGTTGAAAATTCATTTTGAAAATTAGTTTGAAAAAGCTCCTTGAATGAAAAAGAGTTAAAGGATGGATATCATACTTCACATTGAAGAAATAACCAAGATTTTTTTTGGAGAAACTACCACAAACAGACCTCCTAGCATTTCTTGACTTCTAGCTTCCATGGAGACTTGAGAGAGAATTCTAAGAGAGAGGGGTTTCGGGTTTTAGGAAGAGGGGTCTAAAATGAGGTCTTAGGGTTTAGAACACTTTAATATACCTAATAAATACTTAATAAATAATAAAATATCCACCTAGGGTCTTAAGATACTTGGGGTGTATTTACATAAAACACCCCAAGTTCGCAGTAACTTCACAGACTTGGCAGGACCTCACAGACGAGACCTTCACCAACGGACCGTCTGTGCATCAACGGACCGTTGATAAGGTTTCGTGGTTTGGGACTTTGATCCAAATGGATCCTATACACCATGAGCTTCTAGTCCAATCGACTCCCTAGGTCGACGGACCAACGGACCGTCCTTAGGGTCGTTGATGGCTACTACTTTTTGGCAGTTTTGCCCAAGTCTTGGGCCCTTCATCTAGGGCCCCTTGTGGGTCCTATGGGGATCGTTCCTGGACGTTAAACCCCTAAACTAAGTCGTCTAGGTCTTAGGAACATCTCATGCAAGTTTCAAGCAAAACAAACACATAAAACTCACTCAAACACCTCAAGACACACAAGCGCTACCTAAGGCACACCTTCCAAACGTCATGGACGTTCTTGGGCATTTGACCTCCAAACTTAACCAAACTTCACACACTTCCTAAGAACACTAAAGTAACTCATTTTAACTTAAAATTAAATCAATAAACAACCACGAGGATCTAGTTCACCATAGTTTATTTTGGGGCGTTATAGGTGGTGGTGTTGGTGGTGATGGTTCCTTGTTAAATTTAAGTTTAAAAAGGGAAGAGGAAAAACATGCATTCAGTGATATGTTTTAGATTTAATGGTTGTTAAATGATTTTGTATTTCATTTTCCTTGTTGAAATGTTTTAGCTTTTCCAATTTGTTGTTTCTTGTGCTATTCATGGCTTGGTACTAGGTGCTTCTTACTGAACCTTAGGAAATTGATCGTAATCTTTTTCACATCATAGATCATATCACATAATCACCATAGTTCTGCCGAATATTTTGATTTCCTTGTTGATATTTTTCTTGGTATTGAGACCAAACATGTTTTTTAATTGCACTGTTCAAATTGTTTGGTGTATCCCTGTTTGATTGTAATCTTTTTGATATTATAGATCCTATCGCATAATCAACAGGTCTGCCGAATATTTTGATATCCTTGTTGATATTTTTCTTGGTATTGAGACCAAACATGTTTGTTTATTGCAATGTTCATCTTGATGTTTGAACTTGATGTTTCCAAGTATTGATAACTCATCTTGATGTTTGAACTTCTTCTTGATTCTCTATCTTGTATAAATTTGTCTAGTTGTAGTCACTACTTGTATATTTGGAGTCATTCGTACTTGCTTGGTTTGAGTGCTCGTTATTGTAATTGTAGTAATCATGTAAGTTGAGGCCTTAACATGCCATGTAGGCTATGTATCCTCTTCCAAGATAAGCCGCATTATCATCTTTATTCCTGTGGCATACATCACAACTAGACACATAATAATTAACCATAAGCTTCATGTTTGACCAACAAAAGAGATGCGGAAACCTTTTCAATGTACCTAACTACCATAATGACCACTAAGGGGAGTGTCGTAGAAAGAAGAAATGAGTTGTTGTCTGAGAGCTCCATGATAACCTACATATACCTTGCGCTTATTTCTTAGTATACCAGCTGAGTAGTGACATAAATTGGGTCAATGAGAATCTACTACAACTAGTGTAAGAATGTCCGGGACATGCCCATAATATGTGGAAGTTTCTCTTCCACATATTCCTTTCCTGCTCTTCCACTTTTCACTCTGAGCGATATTTGTTGAATCACTCAATACAGCAAGGCAAGTAATAGCAATAACATTTTGTTAGAGGGAAGAAAAAATCAATTTAGATTTGATAATTGAGTCTTCCACTTTATCTGTTTTATTTGCCATTGTCTTATAAACATTTTTGTTTCTAGTGCATTTCAATTTCCTTTCACAAGTATTCTTGGTTAGCTCTAGTTTAGCTTGGTTATCAACAAAACACAAACTAGTATGTAGCTTTTAATCTTATTACAAGTTGAAGATGTCTCATAGAAGATCAGGGAAAACTGGGAGCACTGATTTAGAGTTTGAAGAGCTGAAGTATAAATACCACAAAGATTTAAGAGATGGTTCTGCTAAGTCGATTAAAGCAGTGGATAAACCGGTTAATGGTGTTGAAGAGCCTCTGAGACAGGAAACACAAAATGCGAAGAACATAGTGGCCAAGGATGATCTAATGGTTTTTCTTTGGATGGGGATAGTAGCCGATATTCCTGTTGAATATCAGGAAGGGAAGCGTGCAGGTAAAAGTGGAACATATCTAAAAAATATGTGGATTGAGAAAGGGTTAAATCCTGTGAAGGTTCATCCTTTGTGGAACTACAAAGGGCACACTGAATATGCCATAGTTGAATTTAAAGGGGATTGGTTGGGATTCATGAATGCTATAGCATTCGAAAAAGCATTTGAATTAGATAATCATGGGAAGAGAGATTGGAATTTATGAAGAGTTCGAGATAAGAAAATGTATGCTCGGATTGCACGTGATGAAGATTACTACGTTGGGTCATTCATTGGTACTCATCTCCATAAAATGTATGCTCGGATTGCACGAGATAAGTACCAATGAATGATCCAACGTAGTAATCTTCATCACCTGCAATCCAAGCATACATTTTCCTATCTCGACCTCTTCCTGAATTCCAATCTCTCTTCCCATGATTATCTAATTCAAATGCTTTTCCGAATGTTATAGCATTCATCAATCCCGACCAATCCCCTTTAAATTCAACTATGGCATACCCAGTGTGATCCTTATAGTTCTACAAAGGATGAACCTTCACTGGACTAAACCCTTTCTCAATCCACAAATTTTATAGATATGTTCCATTTTTACCTACACACTTCCCTCCCTGATATTCAACAGGAATATCGGCTACTATCCCCATCCAAGGAAAAACCATTAGATCATCCTTGGCCACTATGTTCTTCGCATTTTGTGTTTCCCTTCTTAGAGGCTCTTCAACACCATTAACCGGTTTATCCACTGCTTTAATCAACCTAGCAGAACCATCTCTTAAATCTCCGTAGTATTTATATTTCATATCTTCAAACTCTGAATCAGTGCTACCTCTTTTCCCTGATCTTATATGAGACATCTTAAACTTGTAATAAGATTAAAAGCTAAACACTAGTTTGTGTTTTGTTGATAACCAAGCTAAACTAGAGCTAACCAAGAATACTTGTGAAAGGAAATTGAAATGCACTAGAAACAAAAGTGTTTATAAGACAATCCCAAATAAAACAGATAAAGTGGAAGACTCAATCATCAATTCTAGCTTGATTTTTCTTCCCTCTAACAAAATGTTATTGCTATTACTTGCCTTGCTGTATGATTCAAGAAATATCGATCGCTCAGAGTGAAAAGTGGAAGAGCAGAGAAAGTAATATGTGGAACAAGAAACTTCCACATATTATGTGCATGTCTAGGACATTCGTACACTACTTGCAGTAGATTCTCATTGACACAATTTATGGAACTACTCAGCTGGTATACTAAGAACGAAGGGCAAGGTATATGTAGGATCTCATAGATCTCTCAGACAACAACTCATTTCTTCTTTCCACGACACTCTCCTTGGTGGTCATTCTGGTCAGTTAGCCCTAACCTAAATCGCCCTTTAAACCTAAAAATACAAATCCCTAACCTTAATTGCGGCAGAGGTGAACAGGTTGAATGGAGGCAGCGGATATTCCAACGGCCGCATCAGAGATTCCAAAGTTAACGGCAGTGGCACATGCCGATATCTTTAATATTTTGAATTTGGATTTTTTTTATTTACCGATGGATAGGTTATCTGTCTATATATTTATTTTGAATTTGGGGTGTTTTCTTAATATATCCGATGGATAGAGGAATTATATTTTATATTGAATATATCCGATGTATAGATAAATCATCAATATATTTAAAATTTTGCATTTTGCATTTTTTTCTATAAAAGATTACTTAAATTTTCAATGATTACATTTTATATCCATTGACAAATCGGTCTACTGTCGAGGTCAAATTAGTCCTGAAGCAGACATACCCTCTATTTGCCGATTTTCGTGAGCTGTAGTTCACCATCTTTTTTGGTGATCCAGATTTATGTCATTCAAAATGCCGAAATTTTTTCTAGAAGTTTGATAATACCTCAACTATGGAGTTGGTTGGCCCTGACGGTCAAACTAGTCCACTCAGCTATGGAGACTCTGACGGCCAAACTGGTTCACTTTCGAGGTCAAATGAATCCTGAAGCAGGCATACCCCCTATTTTGCCAATTGTTATGTGATATAGTTCACCATATTTTTTGGTGATCTGGATTTTTGACATCTAAAATGCTAAACGTTTTCCTAGACGTATGTTAAGACCTTAGTTAAGGAGTCGGTGGTCCAGAAAAGGGTGTATGCCTCCTCCAGGGCTTTTGACTTTGAAAATGGTCTGGTTTTACCGTCAGGGCATACCCCCATTTAACTTAATGTTCTAATAAGTATAATATTTGAATTGGGTGAGATATGATTCAACTCATGATTTTTTGGGATATGTGCACTGGGTCTCATTCCGGACACGTCGGCTAGAGTGTACAACAAATCAAAGATGATGCCCCTCTTGGCAATCCTTCAATAGAGGTTGTCATCAAGATCATCAAATTTTCAGATTATGACTTGCATACAGTGATCGAGAATCATCCTTTCTGGATGGAATTGTTCAGTCAGGCACTATTACTGTTCGCTCAAGTATGGGAAAACCATTCCATGATTTTGTAAAGATTCTTCATAAAATAAATTTAGTAATGTTTTTCCGGTCTAGTATATTTGGAAAGTATCTAAACTTGCCGGATAACAAAACCCGACAGTTCCATATGAATTTGGCATATCATCGTCTTCGGCAAAGAATTGTTACTGAGGAAATAAAAGCACTTTGGGTCAACTATTGTGGCATGCTGGTTTGCTTTGGCATCAAAGAATCTGTAATTATGACAGGCTTAAATTGTCATAGTGTTGCCAATTGGAATCATCCGAGTCAGTTGATATTATCAATTGGCGTAGACAATTGCTTTTGTTGACTAAAAAGAGCTTCAAAGAGAAGAATTTAATTTTCCTTCTAGAATCTTGAAAGGTTGATGAATCTTGCAAAAAATCTTTGTGCTTACGTTGGTTTGTGCATGCTATTCTTTGTGCGCGTTATCCATCAAATAATATTCCTCCTGAGTGGATTAGTCTATGTGCCAACTACAACACATTTTGTGCCCATCCATGTGGTCGAGATAGATTCAGGACTACCATTGAATATCTCTTGAATGATTGAACCCAACCGGGAAAGGCACCAATTTATCTATCTTTCCATGGGCTTTCACGGTAAATTTTAATCAATGTTTTTTATATCTATTGTTATTGAGTTCATTATTCATAATTTGATCCTTGGTGATATTATTTAAATAGGATTGGGCATTTGAAGCTATTCCACATCTTCAGACTCTATTTAAGGACTTATCACAAGAAGTTACTTGTCCAAGGATTCTTAGATGGATCGATGCGAAGAAAAATTCTTTATTTAAAATTGATAATTTGTTTAAACCCCCTGTTAACTCGGTAAGTCCCATTTTATATTTATATACCCTTTATTTTTATTTTTATTTTTGTGTTTCAACAATTGTAAAAACAGTTACAACAGTTGCAAAAAATAGACACAACTAATGCAATTGTCATACTTATGGAAAATTATTCATACTTATGCCTCAATGTTTATTTTTTTCGTGTAGATTCTTTACCCATGGCTAGATCCTTCAATCGCTGAGATGGAGATGGAATGTCTTGCTAAATTTGTTTCTCTGGAAGAAAAAAATGTGGATCCTGAGCTTTGAAAGTATCTAACCGGAGCAACAGTCATTAAAATAGATTTATATGTGGTTGATATTGGTGGTGGTGTTGGTGGTTATGGTACCTCTAAGTTAAACTCTCAAGAGGAATCCATCGAGAAATTGACCTCTAAGGTGAGCTCTCAAGAGGAAGCCATCGAAAAATTGATTTCTAAGGTGAGATCTCAAGAGGAAGCCATCGAGAAATCGATTTCTAAGGTGAGCTTTCAAGCGGAAGACATTGATTTCCAAGGTAAGTTTCTCAAGATAAAGCCATCAGAACATTGATTTTCAAGGTGAATACATTGATATCCAAAAAAGGTATCATCCGTCTTTGAGACTTCACACTTGTGTTGATGCAATAAAAAGGAATAGCAGACTGACGGATAAGATAGTAGCAAGTGCTACGAAAAACACTATCGAAAATCCGAAGATGGTGGCTGATCAACAAATGAAACTCCAACCGGTAGATATTTATCAACATACAGATGCCAAGAAAAAGAATAATCTCGAGTCACTAATTAAGAGAAAAAGGATAGTCAAGGAAATGTATACCATTCATGAGTTGTATAATGAGGATTTTAAAGTGTTGACATCAACAGATATGTGGTGGGAAGACCGTATAAGTTCCTACAATTTCTTTGAATTCCTTCTTTTCCATAGCTCCCATATAATTATGCATGGACCAGGGTTGTTGAACATGTTGCATCAATTCTATTTATTAATTTTTTTCATGATTGCAGCATGTAGATGAAATATTAAGCCTTATGCGCAAAAGACACATAGATTACCCCACACACTATCACCTGACAGACGTAATCCTCGACCTCACTTTCTACATTTTTTGGAAGTCTACCTATGATGAGTTGTGCGAGACTAGTTCGAAAAGGGGTGCTATTTCATTAAAGGATCGTCTTGAATGTACGTGTTTGAAGATTTTTATATGGAATATTGCACCGGCGCCAAACCCTATCCCGATGGTGTCCCATGGACAGGGGTCAAGAGAATCTACACCGTAATAACTCTAGATAAAAAAATACATTTTGTCGCTCTCGAGTTTCTAATCGACTAGGGAAAGATAAATGTTTATGATTGCAACCTTTCAATCTACAGAGAAGATGAGTTCTTTTTATTCATTGATTCTATGTTGCACTTATTTCCTAGATTTTTACAGAAGTGTGGATATTTCAACCACCTGCCTGCAAATCTGCTCAATAATGAATGGACTTATGAGCGGAAGAATGATAGTCCCAGAAATGACAGTGAGGCAGCGTGTGGTTCATACTCATTGTCCTATATTGAGCATCGGATTACCCTCACTGCCATGACCTTCATAAATGATAACACTATTAGTCGTATGCAGTGGAGATGGGTTGTAGGTATGATTGACAAAGAATCGACACCATAGTGTAGGTTGTTGATATGGGTGGAGATGGGTTGTTGTAACTGTTTTGACAACCTAAGCATTTTATAGTGATATTTTCACTTAATTCGGATGTGTATGATATGGTCTTGATCCTCTTGAGATGTAATATATATATATATATATATATATATATATATATATACCCACACACACACCCACAAATGGAANCCTTTCAATCTACAGAGAAGATGAGTTCTTTTTATTCATTGATTCTATGTTGCACTTATTTCCTAGATTTTTACAGAAGTGTGGATATTTCAACCACCTGCCTGCAAATCTGCTCAATAATGAATGGACTTATGAGCGGAAGAATGATAGTCCCAGAAATGACAGTGAGGCAGCGTGTGGTTCATACTCATTGTCCTATATTGAGCATCGGATTACCCTCACTGCCATGACCTTCATAAATGATAACACTATTAGTCGTATGCAGTGGAGATGGGTTGTAGGTATGATTGACAAAGAATCGACACCATAGTGTAGGTTGTTGATATGGGTGGAGATGGGTTGTTGTAACTGTTTTGACAACCTAAGCATTTTATAGTGATATTTTCACTTAATTCGGATGTGTATGATATGGTCTTGATCCTCTTGAGATGTAATATATATATATATATATATATATATATATATATATATATATATATATATATACACACACACACACACACACACACACACACTAAATGATGTGTAATCATTTCTAGCATCTAACAAGACCATTTCATAGACACAATAATCCTAACCATACTCCCAAAGCAAGAGAAAGATACTCACACACTAATACACCATCAAATTGCTAAAATAAGTTCATTCATTTTATAAACACTATTGCCACAATAGGGAACACATATACAATGTTTATAAGAAATTTTTAACCATGAACATTTGGTGTAAACAAATCAGTTTCAGGAAAGTACCAAAATGAGATCATATACTCTCGAAAATCACAAGAACTCGACCTTTGAACAAAAAATAATCACACACAGAGTAGATTTCACAAATAAAAAAATGAGTTCACATACATAAAGTAATCATTTTGGATCTAAACAACATAAGATATAATTGTACATCCATTAAAAGCTAATATAACACACACTTAGACAACTAAAAACACCTTGAGCCAAGTTAATCGTTCGATGTAGACTAAAATCGAAACTTAGGAAATAACCTGCTAACGAAATCAAGAAGCATACCTCTTTCAGAGCAGCGAAGAAATAGTAACGAGTTGCGGATGACATCACCACCGAAATACGACTCCAAGAACTCTGACAAGCAGAGCAGAGTCAAGCGAGAACAAGGAACTAAGCAAAAAACCTGGATTTTCCCCAAGCCTATTTCCTTAAGTATATATAGATATATATGACTGATAGTTTTTTGAATTTTTGTTTCTTTAACTGGCCCACTTTTCCTCAACGTTTTCCCCAATTTTTCTTCAACAAAAAGAAAAGCCAACCAAAAATCTCTCTCCAAGTGCTACCTCGCAAAGGAACATTTAGATGGGGATATATAGGGAGGAAATTAGGGTTAGTTGGGGTAAAAAAATCTATATCGAAAATGGGTTCAAGTCCCATCTAGAATTCTAACTTCAATTCCTTCCCTATTACAGAGAAACACCTTTTTATGAAGACTTTGCCTCATTCCAGAAGAGGAAAAGGGAATCGATGGCTCGGATTGGTCGAGTGTACCCGCTTCTCAACGTGACCTCATCTTAGGGTTTCAAGGCGATTCCAAGTGCCCTTTTGTTGTTGAGATGGTACTATGGAGAGAGACGCTTGAGGAAGACGACAAGGAAGAGCAGAGCACTCTGCATCCCTCGCTGCTCTTTCGCGAATTCGCGTTTGTTGGAGAGGAGTTGTACGCACTGAAGAAGAAAACGTATAGGATCGGGGCGGGTCACGATTCGCTGCGTTATACGGAATTTGTGAGTTAGTCAATTTGGTTTTGTATTGTATAGGTTTTTTTTTTGGGATAAGGGGAAAGGAGTTGGGTCAAGTTGAGGGAAACTAACTTGGGCTGCTGAATTTTTTCTTAAAAAAAAGGCCTAAAGTTTGTTCTTTTGATGGGTTAAAGACATGGTGAAGTCAAAGATAGGTTAGATCTTAGAGTTTAATAAATAATCGAATTGAGTTAAATTTCCAAATTCGGTTAAATCTTAAAAGATGAAATAATATTAATTTATTAACGAGCTTTTTAATCTTAACGAAATAAAATAATTAACTTAGTTGTAAACTAGTGATTCAAAATATAACCATAATTTAAACTAAACTAATTTAACAAAATCTTTACTAAAAGTAAAAAAAAATTTAGATGATTTTTGAAATGTTTATAAAATATATTAACTACGTACAAAATTATATAAAACATGTATATTACTTAATATTATAAAAAAGTGACAAAACTTATTTCAAATAACTTGCAAACTTAATATTTTATTTCTTAAAATTTTATAAAACTAATTATTTTAAATCATTTGAAATCGAAGAAGTCGAAATGATTAATTTATATGGTGGAGGTCCCAAAATGGGTGTCAACACCCATCACTACTTCTTCATTGTCGGTCTATGAGATACTAGATACACGTGATTTCGTACTCATACTACACTCTGCACTCTTTTGTGGTGCAGATTGGATTTAAAATTCGAGTGTACTTCGTGAAGCTTCTAGAGCTGAGTATTTGAATTATGTTGTGAGCTACTTGGTTGTGTGACCCACACCTCCCTCTATGTCTCTGATTATCATTTTATTTTAGTATTTAGGATATTCCTTATGTTTAGGTTTATCATTTAATTCTAGACTTGTATTGTAGTTTAGAGGCTCTTCTACTTATGACACTAAATCTTGGGGATGGTATTTTAGATTTTTGCATATAATACTTATAAATGACTTAGTTTTTGGATATTATGTATTCGCTTATCTTTCTACTTTAAAGATTAAATTGAATTGGTAAAGATATGGGGTTGGCTTACCTATCGGTTGAAAACATGCGTGCCATCATGACTTGTGATTTTGGGATTGTGACAAGGTCATTTTAGGTCACCATTGTTTGTGTTCATTTTGACTTACATGCTCATAATGTTTTGAAATTATAACAACAATTAGTTGGCTAAGTTTCTAATAACAAGAACGCTAATTATATTTTTCACGTTATAAAACCCATTATTCTACGTTTATTGGTACGTAGAAGTTTCACGATTAAGACATACTCACTATTTAATTGTAACCATTACTTATTTATATTAGAGGTATATTAATTATATTTAACAAGCCCAATAAATATAATCTATTATTTGAAAGTATATTTACTTCTTTCTTCTTCTATTGTTTTTAATTTGTTTTTATTTTGAAAAATAATATATTTATGTAATTTGTATTAAAATAGCTATAAATTACAAGAAGTTCTTTCATTTCTAAAGAAGATGATTAAAATATCATGTTTTTTCCTATTGAACCAAATTATACAGCTATACATTTATAGGAAGGTATATTACAATTATTTTACATTCTTTTTACTTAAGAAGAAACACTTAAATTATATTTAAAATTTTTAAATTAAACACTTAATTTTATATATATATACATATATATATATATGTGTATATATGTATATATATATATATGTACAATGTACATATATATATGTACATATATATATATGTACATATATATAT
>NC_028637.1:20597241-20627288 GCF_001406875.1 Solanum pennellii | reverse complement strand
TATATATATATATATATAATATTTCTTCTATTCAAATAATATATTTAGTAAATTATTTAAATTTTCTATGACCGCACGAAGGCGGATAAATTCACTAGTTACAAATACTTATAGATACTATCGACCACGTTAAAGGCCTTGAGTTTTAACATAAATCATAAAAGAAATATTTAATAATGAGAAAATCGTTTTTGAGTAGTATTACTTTGAGAAATAGACATAACTTTTAAATTTATAGTCTTTTTTAATGATTGTGCGAAATACACATAAATTGATCAATAATGAAATAATTTAAAAAGGTCAAATAACATGACCCTTACTTCATCATACCAATTAGTTAGTAGGAAGATTCTAGAGTAATAGAGAGGTTCTTAAATCTAAAGAAACTCTAAAATTCCTGGCTTTAGAATACTCTATATAGAGAGAGTATTCTAGAAAAATGACCTATTTGGAAATATGTAGGAACTTTTATAGAAATTATTATATATTTATTATCCTCTAATATATTATTACTTTACTCCTATATATAAACCAATAAAGGTAGGACTAACACAGCTATGACAAGTTGTACCAAAAGCATTCTAAATGGTACTCTAAAATTGCTACTTTCTCCCCTCCACGAAAATATGTGGCCACACCATCATTCTTCAGGGAAACACCTGTCAACACAATTGTTAAGAATGTGTGCTGTAAAATTGTACCAAAAATAGCTTCATTCCCCTTTTCTTCACAATTGCACAAAAATATCGTTAAAAATTGATCCAACTGAGTTTTTGTCAACTGTCATCGGAGATGAAGTTGAAGCAGCACGTTCTCTACTACTAGAATTTGCCCCACTCGGTCTCTCCTTAAAGAAAATCAGTGAAATATTGCAAAGGAGCGGAAAGGGTCTTCAGTCATCATCCTAAATCATGTAATTTGATTTTGTTTGCAATCTAAGGTGAAGGTTAAACTATGAATTTATTTGAAAATATTAACTTCCATTCTTTTCTTTTCTTTAGAGATTGTTGATTTAGGCATCTTTATTCTTATGAATTTGAGTCTTCTTTTTTCTTTTCTTTTCAAATAATATGAAGTGTGTTACCTATGTCGAATGTTGATTTAGTTAATGGGTTCGATAATTTGCCTAAAGTAACTAAACAAGTTTCTCTTTCTTTTTCTTTTTTTACACTGAGAGTTCTATATCTTGATTATTATTATCCAGTTCAAGAGGTGTATTATTTATTACTACCAACAATAATAGTAAGTAATATGTTCTTACGTCGGAGAATTGCTTTTGAATAACTTTCATTTTCTATCACATGATTTGTTAGGTTTTATTTGTCCTAAGTTTCTTACCATAAATAGGTTTTCCTTTAAGGAAAAGGTTTTGAATTGACTAATCCTTTTCTTGTAGGAAAAGGTTTAGGACTCTATAAATAGAGGCATGTTCCTTCTAACTTAATTAGCATTCACAATGTAGTCTTAAGGGATTTGAGAGTTGTGGTTAGAGGGAGAATTTGTGGGTCACAAGCTTGATACGTTATCACTTGTGTGAACCTCCCATGTATTCCGAGTGATTTGGTTGAGGTTGTTTCCCTCTGTATTTTGTACTCTCATATTTATAGTGGATTGCTCATCTCCTTTGTGGACGTAGGTCGATTGACCGAACCACGTTAAATCTTTGTGTCTTTTGGTATATTTCTCGTTGTCTTCTTACTCGTGGTCTTTCGAGGTTTGCTTTGCTAGCTTCCGCGTTTACACCTGCTTATTTACGGTCCTAACATGATTTTGATTTTCGGTCTACATATTATTAAAAATCAAAATACTATGAGCAAATAGAGTACTTCCACTTTGATGGTGTCTTTGTTAGCAAGCTTTTGAGGTTTCAAATCATATCATTAATGCTGATGAATATTACATAATTTGTTTTTTAACAAATAGATCATGCAAATAAATGTCCGTCTTACAAAGTCAATCACATTAACATGAAACTTAAAACTGTTAAGTTAATCTCGTTGCATATCAAAGAGAAAGCTTAGAATGAACGCAAGAGATTGTGTTTTCATTTTAGTAACATGCTTGGACAGTGTCTTTTAGTTAAGGACAACTTCCAACATTTAACAATTGAAAGATGTGATCTTGGCTACATCAAGTTAGATGGTTTATTGTTGACAGTGGTAAATTTAAGATAAATAATATGCAGTATTTTGCTAGAGTGGATGATGTTTTACCGACTAGAAAGATGTTTATAGTTTGGACTTGTATAGTTTAAGAAGGAATAAGTAATTGTTAAATTTCTGTAATTATAATTTATAACTAAAGTTGAAGTAATTTAACCACCTACTCATGGATGTTCGAAATGTATTTTTATTCTTCTTATTCTTCTTACATCTCTCTATTTTTTCTTTGCCAAGTTCACATTTTTTGTAGTAACAATCTGTTAGCTATTTTATTTCCAGCTCTTTTATTGTGCATTTTCTTCTTTTTGAGTAGTTTATTGTATTTCACTTTCATGCTCCTAATTTCTTCTTAGCATGCCAGGATGCTAATTATATATCTCATACAAAGTCTTTTCTTATGCACTTATTTATTAATCGAATTATATGTCGAGAAAACTTTTCTAACAATTAAGTTCAAATTAACATGTTTGTTAGTGAAAATCGCAAGTTAATAGATTGAGAAATTGTAGTGAGCATGCTAGCAAGTCAATGTTCCTCTATCTGTCATTTAACATACAAAGCACAAATAAGTCATAAAAATAAAAAAAAATTCAAAACTATTATTGTCGTTATTCATTTGATTAATATAGAAACTTTGAGTGAACTCACACTTTTTATAATAATGGCTAATGTCTTCGTCGATTTTCTATGTTGGTAGCCCACCACACAAAATAGAACTGAAATTTTTTGCTATTACATCTTCGGTTATAATTTCTACGCTTTGTGTCACGTTCTGATTTTATTTCTTAGTATACTTTCTCAAATAGTCATTTTGATGTAAATTTATGATTTCATTATATTAGTTTAGCTACATTATTGTGTTTTCTCCCATAAGTTTGTGTGTGCACGTGTGGGTGGGGGTCTAGGTGTGTCTTCTGTTAAATCAACGATTTGAGCACACTTTGTCACAACATGCTCCCTTTTGTTGGATTGGTAAGATAAACTAATCCTCTGTTATAATCATAGTCTCTCACTACTTATATGCACTGAAAGAGTAGGTTTGGTTCTTACGGAAGCAAACTAAATGAAAGATAAATTAACATGAATTTTTGGTAGGAAGATAATTAGTACAAAATAAAAGTCAAAGATAGTATCTTGGTAGGTGAAAATTTAGGCAAATCATAAAATGAGTTCATATTCTTAACCTTGACATTTTTGACACATAGTGATGTCATGGATGATATCAATAAGATAAATTTATTCCCTATAAATAGGTGGCTCTTAATTAATTTTCAAATCATCCTCTCACTTGCCTTCTCACCTTTTAGGGCATTTGTGTTCTCTCTCTTGTAATATTTCACTTGTATTCTATATAGAGTAAAATAAATATTGGTGCAGTTGTTCTTTGGTGGACGTAGGATCATTTTGATCCGAACCACGTTAAATATTGTTGTTCTTCCTTGTTCTTTAGTTTCACGTTTTCACTAACAATTGGTATCAGAGCCAAGGTTCTGTCTGAGTATCTCTGTGCTTGCAGCACAGTCTGAACTTCCACATCTAGAAAAGAATTACTTTGGTTTTCTGTAGTTCCAAATACATTGTAGTAGAAAAGGAAGAACAAGTAAAGATGAGTTCCATGAAGTTTGAAATTGATAGATTTAGTGGGCGCAACAACTTCAATATCTAGAAAATCCAGATGCGTTACTGCGGAGGGAAGGTTCAATCCATGCTATTGACGGAAAGTACCCCGATAAGATATCGGATTCCGACAAGGAAAAGATTGAAGGAGATGCATTAAGTGCAATTCAACTGTCCCTTGCGCCTAACGTACTTTGTGAAGTGAGTATAAGTACCGAAGAGACGGCCAAAGAGCTATGGGAAAAGATGGAAGGACTTCACCAGAATCAGTCAGTGACAACAAGGATGTTGTTACAACGGCGTCTTCATACATTGTGGATTCAGGTTTTTTATTGCAAGACCATCTACATGCGTTCAATAAACTTGTGATAGACTTACAAACTGCTAAAAGGACGAGGAGACGCTTGCATGTTAGATATTTTCATTGACTTAAAAATATCGTGATATTGAGAATTCAATGATGTATAGATAACAACCTATCAAACTTGAGCAAGTGCGGCAAGCACTTAACTCTTGTGATGTGCGAATGCATTTTTGAAGGAGACAAAAGTGACGAAGCTAGTGGACTCTTGGTAAGAGGTCATACTAGCCAACATGGAAGGATCAAACTGAAAAATAGATCAAAGTCGCGTGTGAACAAAAAGAATGCGGAGTGTTGGAGCTGTCAAAAGAAGGGGCACTTTGACGAGATTGTCCTATGTCGAAGTCCAAAGAAAAGGCTAGTGCATCCATTGTTGATCAAGTACATGATAATGATGATGATTATGTACTTACAACATCATGCAATAGTGGAGTCTACGACAATAAATGAGTCTTAGACTCTGGTTGTACTCTGCATATGACATTTCGAAAAGATTAGTTCAACAGCTATGAGACAAGCAGAGGAACTATATTAATTGGCAATAATGCAACTTGTAAAATAGTTGGCATTGTTTCAGTTCGTGTTCGCTGCCATGATGGAATCATGAGGACTATTACAGAAGTCCGTTATGTTCCTGATTTGAAGAAGAATCTGATCTCTCTGGGTACTTTGGATAAACAAGGCTATAAGTACATGGGTGAAGGATGAACTACGAAAGTGACTAAAGGATCTTTAGTCATGTTGAAGGCCAAGCTGGAGGATGGCCTTTACACACTTGCGGGAAGCACCATTATTGGCTCAGTAAATGCATCTACAGTGCAGTTATCTAATGATGACAAGGCAAAATTATAGAACATGGGACTAGGCCATATGAGCGAACGATGATTGGAGATGTTGAGCAAACGCAACCTTTTGAATGGTGAGAAGTTCAGCACACTTGAATTTTGTGAACACAGCGTCTTAGGGAAGCAGAAAAAGGTCAGCTTCAGCACTGGCAAGCACAAGACGGGAGGGGTGCTAGACTACATCCATTCAGATTTATGGGGTCCATCTAAGTTTCCATCGAAGGGAGGAAAAAGGTATCTTCTCACATTCATTGATGATTTTTCACTAAAAGTTTGGGTGCGTTTCCTGAAGGCAAAACGTGTTGCTTTTGAAGCATTTAAAGAGTGAAAGATTTTGGTTGAAAATCAAATTGAGAGAAAAATCAAGTATCTTCGCACATACAATGGCTTGGTGTTTTGCAGTGAAGAGTTTAATGATTTCTGCAAGGTTCATGGGATCGCAAAACATAAGATGGTCAGGCACACACCACAACAGAATAGAGTTGCGAGATAACGAACAGAACTCTTCTTGAGAAGGCTCGTTGTATCCTCTTACAAGCCAAGATGTCCAAAGTATTTTGGGCTGAAACAGTTTATACTGCTTCTCATATTGTCGATCGATCTCCAGCATCATTGATTGACTTTAAGACTCCGAATGAGGTATGGTCAGGTGAACCCTCTAACTATTCATACTTGAGAATATTTGGGTGTCCAGCTTATTATCATGTTAATGAAGGAAAGCTTGAACCAAGGGCTAAGTAGGTCATATTTGTAGGGTATGTAGATGGACTAGGTACAAACTGTGGTGTTTGTCTTTACTCAAATTTGTAGTTAGTAGAGATGTTACATTTGATGAATCCTCTATACTTGATCCTCGTAAAGTTTCTGTGGAGTTATCAAGAAACGAGAACAACGAGCAGGTGGAGCTATCGGTGGAGCTTACCTA
This sequence comes from Solanum pennellii, assembly GCF_001406875.1. Lineage (NCBI taxonomy): Eukaryota > Viridiplantae > Streptophyta > Magnoliopsida > Solanales > Solanaceae > Solanum > Solanum pennellii. The sequence goes on along the minus strand of NC_028637.1, from coordinate 20,621,378 downwards.
GGAACGGGATTAAGAGACTCAAATTGATGAGTCAAAAGATGCAGATCTTGAAGAACTTGCTTCAAATAAACCATATACAATTGCAAAGGGAAGGGACAAAAGACAGATACGGAAATCGGAACGTCTTATTGAGAAAGAAAATTTGATTGCACATGCATTCGTAGCTGCAGAAGAAGAGATTAAGGATCTCGATCCCTCTTCGTATGTTGAATCAACTTCTTGCAAAGATGTTGCACAATGGTAGTTAGCCATGATGGAAGAGATAGAGTCTCTTCACAAAAATGAGACATGGGTCTTAGTTAAAAGGCCAAAGGGGATGAGGACAGTTGGATGCAAATGGGTCTACAGAAAGAAAGAAGGTATTCAGAAGTGGAAAATGCTAGGTTCAAGGCGAGATTGATTGCAAAGGGCTTCAGTCAGAAGGAGGGAATTGACTATAATAAGATCTTGTCTCAGTAGTGAAACACATCTCAATTCGCGTGCTAGTAGCATTGGTTGCACAATTTGATTTAGAGCTTCAACAGCTTGATGTCAAAACTGCTTTCTTACATGGTAATCTAGAAGAGACAATCTATATGGATCAGCCTGAAGGTTTCCTAGCTGAAGGAAAAGAAGACCATGTATGCCAACTGAAGAAGTCTTCGTATGGTTTAAAGTAATCCCCTAGACAGTGGTACAAGAGATTTGATGCATTCATGACTACACATGAATCTTGTAGGAGTGTATTTGATAGCTGTGTGTATCACAAGAAGATGGTTGGTAATTCTATGATTTATCTATCGTTGTATGTTGATTATATGCTTATTGCTGCTAACAACATCATAGAAATAAATATTTTAAAGAAACTGTTGAGCAAGGAACTTGACATGAAGGATTCGGGAGTTGCAAAGAAAATTCTTGGAATGGAGATTTCAAGAGAAGATAGTGTTGTACATCTTTCTTAAAAGAGGTACATCGAAAAAGTTCTTGAGAGATTCAATATGCATATGAGCAAGCCTGTAAGTACACCATTAGCTCCTCATTTCAAGCTCTCGAAGTTATAAATGCCTCAGTCAATGGATAAGGTGGAGCATATGTCAAAGGTTCCTTATGCAAACGCAGTTGGTAGGATTATGTATACTATGGTATGTACACGTCCAGATATTACTCAATCTGTAAGTGTGATAAGCAGATACATGGAAAATCCAGGAAAAAGGCACTGGGAAGCTCTCAAGTGGATATTGAGATATCTCAAATGAGCTCCTGATGTTGGCTTAACTTTCGTAAAAGTGAAGGTATTTCAATTCTCGATTATATAGATTCTGACTATGCAGGGGATCTTGATCGAAGGGGGTCCACAACTGGAAACATCTTTACTCTCGTTGGCAGTGCCGTTAGTTGAAAATTGACTTTACAGTCTATTGTCGTTTTGTCTACAACTGAGGCAGAATATATGGCAGAAATGGAGGCAGTGAAAGAAGCTATCTGGTTGAAAGGTTTGGTGGCAGAATTGAGTTCGGTTCAGCCTGAACCAATTCTAAGATGTGATAGTCAAAGTGCTATTCATTTTGACTAAAAATCAAAGATTTCATGAGCGCACCAAACACATTAATGTCAGATTCCATTTTATTCGAGATGTCGTAGAAGAGGGAGCTATCAAGGTTGAGAAGGTTATCAAAGACAATGACGCTGCAGACATGTTGATCAAAATAGTCCCGCTTGCCAAGTTTGCACACTGCAAGGACTTGGCGGGAGTATGCATCAAGTGATGCAACTCTGGGGAACAACTGCTAGGTGGAGCTAGTATGTTCAACAAAGGTTTGATTCTTCTTGTTTCTTACAACGGGATTGCCGAAGTTGTTTATACGCATGCTCGGAACACAAACCAAGGTGGAGATTGAAAGAGTTGGTTTGGTTCTTATGGAATCAAACTAAATGGAAGAAGAATTAACATGAATATTTGGTAGGAAGATAATTAGTACAAAATAAAAGTCAAAGATAGTATCTTGATAGGTGAAATTTAGGCGAACCATAAAATGGATTCATAAAAAAAATCATTTCTATTGTCAAAATCTAAGGGGATCAAAAGTCCCTTTAATTTGTTTTATATAATATACACAAATTTTATACGCGGAAAATTTTAGGTCTTAATTATTTGATAAAATTCCATAAGAGAATAATTTGTTTAAAGGTAATTAGAAATATCGTAATTTCTTTTTAAAAAATGGGATAAAATACTTTATCATATTTAAGAACTTATTATTTTAATAAAAAATCCATGAAAGTATAATTTTTTTAATGTAATTAGAAATATGGTAATTATTTCATTGTTTTTAAATTTTATGTCTAGCTAAATTATATCATACTCCTTCTGTTTTAATGAAATCCTATTTTCTTCTTTAGGTTAATTAAAAAAGAATGATCTTTTTTTTTATGAGTTTCCTGATTTGATAAATTAAATTATATTTATTTTGTATTAGTTTAAATTATTATAAATTAATTAAATCTTAATCAATAATTGATCCAGTCCAATCTATAAACAATTCTATTCAAAATTCATTTGTTGATCATATAAAAAGATAAACTATAATTAATTGGTTTCCAATACCCTAGAAATTATTCTCCAAAATCAAACTTTCGAATCGAAAGCATTCGAAATTATGATACAAAAATAGTGGATGAACATTTTTCATAGAATTCCTTTTAAAGATATAACATAATAAAATAGTGAAATAGAATGTTCTAAAATATTTGCTGAGAAGAAGTGGGAATATAGCAGAAGAAAGGAGAATGAATTAATATTGCAAAAGAAATGGCAATGATTTTAATGGCCTAAGAAGTTGGACCCAATTAATTCCAACCTTCAATAAAAAAAATGTCATATAAGTATGAGTTAGCATACCTTATCTATGATAAATATTTTTACTAATGCAGGAACAATTAAATCGAAATAGTTATAATTTTGTACATGGAGCAGATTTTAACCATTAATTCATTTGCAACTTGTGATTATTGCATAATTTCTTTTATGATATAGTATATCTTATTTAGAATCCCTTCAGCGGTCTAACTTAACAAACTCAAGATCATCCATCAAACAACTGCCAAATCTGTAACGCTGCAGCAGAAACCTCCCAACATAGAGTGCAACATTGCCCAAAACTTCTAAAACCAACACAATATGGACTGGCTACTCTACCTTAAAAATCCCAATCGTACCTTTTCAAACCCCTCTCTCCGTTGGGAAATCTTTTTTCCCTTTTGCTATATAGCACATCTGGATAAACCGAAATAATAATACCTTTCACAACACAAACTCAATGTAGACGGTTCCTTCACTGCGACAAATCTGGCTAGCAGATTAGGTGGAGTTATCCGTGATGAACACGGCAATGGGAAGATAGGATACGACCAACAACTCCAAAGTTTCAATGCCACCTTATTGGAATTGTTTGCACTACTATCATTCTTTGGCAATTGAGACAGACTCAACAGAGGTAATTACCCTTATAGTTGATAATATTAATCCACTATATGACTCCATCCTTTCTTCTTGCAGATACTGGCTGAGGAAACTGCAGAATCCCCTTATCAACCACAACTTTAGGGAATGCAACAAGGCGGTGCATTACTTGGCTAACAAAGCTCCTACTACTAGTATTAATTGTAACTTTGTAATTCTACTTTAGCAGAAGATGTAGCGGGACACATTAGTACTAAACAAGTGTCCGTAGCAACTTGTACTACTCTAGCAAGGAACTACAATGTTCCATCTGTATCCACTACTTAAGTTTTCATATTATATATAAATATATATCCTTTCCTACCAAAAAAAAAAGAAAAAGAGTATATCTTATTATCTTTGTTGGCTTATTTTTCAAAATCCCAAAAAAATTATTCCAAATAATTAATCATTTATCTCCAAAATATATTTCGATTAAAATATTAAAGAAGCTTAAGCAAATATTGCAATGAACTAAGAGGGTCAAAAATGGAGAATAGTGGTCATGAATGAAGAAAGTATTTCAGTTTTGAAATAATCTCAAGAGTGAAAAAAGGTTAAAAAGGAAAGAAAGAGAAATATATAAAAATAATGTTAAAAAGAAAGTAGCAATAGCTAGGGTTGTCAAAACAATATGAAAAATTTATGGAATTTACTTAACTTAATCGATTTATGTTACTTTTTCAATATATTCGTGAATTTTTATTTAAGTGTATAACCGTTACAAACAATTGGGATATTGATCATTTTAATTTATGAAAAAACTAAAAAATTCTCAAATCGAACCGAATAACCTTACATGTATGTAATATATTTTATATATTAACAATATGTTAAATTTAATACATAAATATATTTTATACGTTTTTCAAATATAAATAGTACTTAGGTCCTGCCTCTGGTGATTAGATGACTTTGGGTATTTGCTCTTTAATTAGCCTTTTACTTAATTAGATTTAAAATTAATAGATATTGTAATATATACTCTATCAAACAATACAACAAAGCTTATTCAAACACTCCTATTAAATATTTAAGATCAAACAATACGACAACAAAGTTTTACATTATTTTCTTTTTGATGAAGAATTAAAGTGGTTCTTCAAGAACATATTTAAAAAAGAAATATGTAAATATAGTACAACATTTTGAGGTGATATTTTAAGAGTAAAAAAATAAAAAAATTAACCGATATGATTGGAATCATCCTAAAAAGTCTAATTTTTATTTTATATTATAAAATACCCAAAAAATTGATAACAGACCGAATCATACTATTGACACCCCTAACAATAGCCACTACAGGAAACATGGTATTTAGTGACAGAAAATTATGTCGTTAAAAGTCATATTCTTATTGCTATAAGTCAATAATAACATAAAATATTTTTGCTCACTATCGAGCCCTAATAGCTTTGTCTTTAAAAGTCATATTCTGGTTGCTATAAGTCAATAACAACATAAATAACTTTTTTTGCTCAATATCGATCCCTAAAAGGTCTGTTGTTTAAAGTTAACGATCAAATTTGAATCTAGTCGTTAAAAATTCTTTAGTGATGACAAATATTCTTGTCATTACATTTTCTTTTAACGACTAGATTTTCTTTTGCTAACTCTCATTTTGATTGTTATGTTCTTTTCTTTTCATTCTCTAATTCTATATTTATATTTGGGGACAACCAAAAATTTTGAACGTCTGATTATTACCTACATTAACATACACATATACACCCATTTTGAAACATTAATATGGTCAATATTCACATAAAAGTTTGTCAATTGGAAAAGGTGGAACATTATATATTCTTTTATAACTAAAAAAAGGAGAAATCTAACAATTACTAACTAATTGTAAGAAGAAGAACATATAATTCACTAATAAGAGATAAATTTAAGGGAAAATTATATGGAAACATACATTTATATGAGAAATTAATTAAAATAGCTACTGTTTGCTTTATCTACAATTTGTCATTTACTTTTTGTTATTATTACGTTGTCAGTATAATCAGTTTAAGCGTTTCTTTTCCCCATCTTTTTTATCCCAGTTCACACGCTACTTGTGTGCATGTGCAAAAGAAATTAACTTTTTTCACAATAAATTTAAAATTTCTACATTTTGCCTCTCAAATTTTTCTCTCAAATTTCTAGGTAATTGTCTTCAAGATTTCGTGCTTATTTCATTATTTTGTATTGTATATTACTGCTAACTTTTTTGTTCCTTTTTAGTTTTTCCATTTTATACATCCAAAATCATGGATGAAGAAGAAACACCTTGTAAGAAAATCACTAAAGGTATACAAGCAAATCAACAATTTTTGTATGCTTTTCCATCTTTTTCTTTGAGGTTTAACTCAGAATTTCGAAGAAATTTCAGGATGCATGGCTAAATCTCGAATTAATCAACAAGATGGTATGTCGAAGTCTAGTAATACCTCATTGAAAATGCACGAAGTAATGTATGTTGCAAAATCAAAAGGAAAGACCAAAAAAGTGTATAAACATAAAGAAGACAAAGTTGTTGATGTTTTGACTTCAAAGAAGCAGCTAAAGTAAAAGAGATTGCATCTACAAGCAATTAACAAGACAAATCAATTGAAGTTTTGATTTCAAAGAAGAAGCGTAAAGTAAAAGATATTGGATGTACAAGTAATAAAGAAGATGTTCAATCTAATTCAATCGAACAACTACATTTTGAAAGAATTGAGGTAAGTTGTATGTATGTTTGAAGTTCAGATCTAATTTTATACGCATATCTTAACTGTTTAAATATATTTGTATCTCTATATACAAAAATGAAATTCTATATTTCAGTTGTTATTGTCATGATTTTGATATTTGTGTTATACTTATTGATAAATTGTACAATTGTTTTTGTTTTGATTGTATCCATATTTGTATAACTTTGTATTTGTATGTAAATATTCACTTTGTATAACTTTGTATTTGTAAATAAATATTCACTTTATATAACTTTGTATTTGTATATAGATATTCACTTCGTGTAACTTTGAATTTGTATATAGAATTCAGTTTGTATAACTTTGTATTTGTATATAGATATTCACTTTGTATAACTTTGAATTTGTATATAAATATTCACTTTGTATAACTTTGTATTTGTATATAGATATTCACTTTGTATAAGTCCGTATTTGTATATAGATATTTACTTTTTATAACTTTGTATTTGTATATAGATACTCATTTTGTATAAGTTCGTATTTGTATATAAATATTCACTTTGTAAAGTCTGTATTTATATATAGATATTCACTTTGTACAGTTCTGTATTTTTTATACTGTTTTTGCTATTTGTATTTCATAATTATACATTCGAAATTGTATAATACATTTACATTATTTACTAGGGAGTACAATTTCTTCTAAAGAAAGATCCACTTTACACCCACACATGCAATGTTATACCAATATTGGGGTAATGGATCAATTACGCTCCAAATTGCCTGAAGTTGCGTTCAATCAATTTTGCGCATCATCTTGTTTCGCTCAAATATCAAGTATGCATCATTATCATGTTCAAGCACAATTGTTTAGACTGTTGCAAGAGGTAAAGGGTAGTTCTTCTAATGCCATTATGATTTACATAAATGGTACCACTCTGCGTTTCACCCATAGAGATTTCTGTCTTGTTTTTGGGCTTAAATGCTGTGATGAACTATTACAATTTGTGTTCAACACTGAAAAACCAAATTGACTTCTTCAGATGTATTTTCCAGGAAAAAAAAGTATATCGAAAGCAGAACTTGGAATTATGTATTTCATACATTCTTACATTATATCTAAAGAGCCATTCTCTACAACAATTGATCGAATCGACTTTGATTTGGTAGAATCTGGAATGTATATGGATTATCCGTGGGGTAACAAAGCTTTTGAGGAGCTAACAAAAAATTTGACTGAAAAAATGAACAAAACAGAGAAGTATTACATAATTCATGGGTTTCCTATTGTTAGGCAAGTGTGATTTTATGAATGTTGTTCACAGGAGACAAAAATAATTGATGTTAAGAAATCTGGTCAAATTCCTAGAATTCTCAACTGGGTCACCTAATGTACCGTGGTTTCACGGTATTTTAAATATTTTTTCTTAAGTTCAGTGTGTCCAAAAGCCTTTTTGTATTGATTTTTATGTAAGTTTTTCCTTATTTGCAGAAAATCTGTCCAAAGATGAACGCGGAAGTTTTTGAGCGAGAAATGCAGAAGAGACCACCTAAGAAGCTTATGACGGTCCGTCGAGCTTGTGACGGTCCGTAGGTGGCATCGTAGTGAGGAGAGAAGCTGCTGAAGGAAGATGGGGAAGCCACGACGGTCCGTACTGCTGGTTCGTTGTAATGATCAGAGAGTAGCCCCAGTATCCAAATTCCAAGAAGTTAAAGTATTATGGAATAGAGACTCTCAATGGACCGTCGTGCTTGGAACGGTCCCTCATACCTGTTCGTTAAGGGTAATGAAGAAAGCAGCAGAAGAATTTGTGAAGTTTGGGACGACGAAGGCCATGACGGCCCGTCGTGACCACGATGGTCCGTCGACTCAGACGCGTTTTGACAAATTTTCAGAAATTAGAATCCTTCTTTTATTAGGTTTTTATTTTTATAAATAGTTCGAAAAATCTCGTTTTTGGGGTTAGACTTTTTGATAGTTAGCCTTTTGGATAATCTTTAATTCTCTTGTTCAAGTATTGAAGGATTAATTTCAGCAATTGTTAGACTTTTTCTGGAATTGATTGTTGGTGCTTTTGTTGATTAATCAAGTGAATTTCTGAATTTTATTCTTTCTCATTAAAGTAAGTGCATGAATTCTTATATTAAATATATGAATAGTGTGATTATGACCATGGGTAACTAAACTCCATAACTAGGGTTGTGGGAACCATGGGTGAATAATGATGTAAAATCTAACTATAATAGCAATTCTAAAATAGTGTCTTGCATGTATTGATACTTCTTTCGTTTAGAAGTCTTTTTAACGGATGGCCAACGTTAGAACTCGCCTTAATGCTATTTGCCGAACCAAGGAGGTAGATAATAGGAAAATAATTATCAACATAGATTTAGTGTACACTATCTAATAGGCTAGTGTCGATTAGTACGAAGCAATAACTTAGTCAAATATCGAATACAGTGCTTAATATGAGGTAAAGGTAAGGGTTAGTATAGCAACACACGTAGCCGGACCAAGGTGCAGAGTGAAATTTTCTAGATGCCGGACCAAGGATGTAGAGATACATAACTTATCACTTTACATGCAAGATACTAGGAAAGAATTGTTATAGTTAGAATTATCAAATTAGGGACCTGTGGGGAACACTTAAGCCCTAGTTACTTTTATTAATTGATTAAGCTCCTAGTTTTGAATCTGTTAGTTGTTTACTTTAATTTAGTTAATTATTTTAATTAATTTAGAAATAAAAAACCCCTTTATTTTCTTTTGTTTTCTAGGAAAATAATTGACTAAATAATAGTAATAATAGAATAAAGTTAAGTCTGAATTATATTCCTCGTGGGAACGATCCCAACCTCATTAGTTGGGTTCTTTACTTGATACGAACGTTTTACTTCTTATTTGAAAAGTAAGTTTGAGCGTATCAAATTTCTAGAATTCTCAACTGGGTCACCAAAAAGGATTATCACCGCATCAACTACTTCATGAAAGCAATGTTTCGTGATGTCAATAATCCGGTATGTATTTTTGCCTACTTTTAATGTGTGTTGTTCTTTATTTTATATACAGATATTGTTTATCATATTTATACATATACAATCAATAGAACTTTCATTTTTATACATATACAAATATTGAGTTACAAGTGTTCATACATATATAAATTTTGTGTTCTTTCGTAAATAATTTATGTAGTTACTCACTAATTATACATATACTTATATATATGCAATGATTTTGTTATAAATTTAAGATAACTTTTAGAACATAACTCCCACCCCATCAGAAATTGCAATCATTCCATTGCCGCCAGAGTATGTCTAATCTGATACAACTTCACCATCAAAAGAACCTTCCAACACAATGCAGATGATGTTATACAATCTCCTGAGTCAGATGATGACTTTCAAGACCACCAAAATCAATTAACAATAGAAAGAAAAAGATTGTATTTGATTATGATATCTTAACTATCAAAAAGCGACTCAGGCAATCTGTTCGAATATACCAAAGAAGATCCCACACAAACTTGTTCAAGATCACGATATACAAAGGCCACAAACACGTAATGCCCCAGTCTCTCCATCAGTGAAGACTCGACGTGTGAGGTACAGAAAGCAACCTGATGTTGTTGTAACCAAGCCAGTCATCAAACAATTGCCTGTCAAACATAAATATCAAATGCTACAGGTGTTACAACATCGAACAACGATTTATCTCAAGTCAACTAAGTTGCTTGTTACTTGTTGCTGTGAATAAACCCTATCTTTCAATGAACATATATTTTCAACATTGAACGCTCTTATTCTAAATATTCCTGATTTATTAATATCTGAGGCCTTCATTACCAGTTGCATTTATTGGAGTAACACACAAGTGTATAACTACACGTTAAATAATTAAGATATACAGATAAGTCAAAATTATACACCTAATAATAGTTGAACAGATTTATACAAATGATGTTACCTGATTGAATTTGATCTTTTTGTCTTGAACTGAAATCGTTCCGCAATTGCATATTGCTACGTAACACACTTCAATGTAGCTTTATTATTGTACACTTGATCTACCTTTACATACTTATATGATGTATCAGTAATCACCACACTGCAATTCACCATTTGAAAGTATCAAGGGGATTTACTATCTCTGCAACTGTCATTTTCTGTTTCTCAAATTTCTCAAAATCAGTCATACAAAGTGATCCCAAAACATCATATAACACCTATTAGAGATAGTTATACAAGGGGGGTATTTACTAAATTCATTTATAGACTTTTTTAGCATAACATATACTCGCACCGCCATCTCATTGTGTACCACCATCCTAGTACTGCTCTGATAAACCTTATATTCAATTTTTAGTACCTTCGCAGTCACATCCACAGATAGTTGAGTTGCATTTATATTATATAACTCAAAAAAGAGGCATTTTCTCTAAAACCAACTCCTCAATAACATAGTCAACATAAGAGTTTGCATCATCCCATTTTTCAGAATGTTACCAAGATAGCTATGGAAGACATTCCTGTATACAATCAAATATTAGTATAAATCAGTTGTTATTAATACATTTATACATAAACTAATTATACAATTTTACAAATTGTAGTCACTATATAACAACTAATTTATACAATAATTAACACAATTCAATTCTTTCAACTTTTTTATACAATTAATCACTAAAACAAGTTAGTTATACATCTCTTTATATATATATATAACCGTTTAAGTTTATACGAACACTAACTTATACAGTCACTAACTACACACAAACTACAAATATCAATGAATTATACATATTCAAATAGCAATTCAACTAAAACTAATTTATACACTTTTACAAATCTAAATCATTCTTTACAAACTAAATTATACAAAAATTAATTTTATACAATTAATCACTTAAACAACTTAGTTATACATCTACAGATATAACAGTCTATGTTTATTCGAACACTAACTTATACAGTCACTAACTACGTATAAACTACAAATATCATTGAATTATACAGATTCAAATAGCAATTCAACTAAAACTAATTTATACACTTTTATAAATCTAAATCACTCTATACAAACTTAATTATGCAAAAATCAACTTTGTACAATTAATCACTGAAACAACTCAGTTACACATCTACAGATATAACAGTCTATGTTTATACGAACACTAACTTATACAGTCACTAACTACACATAAACTACAAATATCAATGAATTATACATCTACAAATCGCTATTCTCAATCACTCTATACAAACTAAATTATGCAAAAATTAACTTTATATAATAAATCACTGAAACAACTCAATTATACATCTATATATATATAAAAGTCTACGTTTATACAAATACTAACTTATACAATCATTAACTACACATAAACTACAAATATCAATGAATCATACATATACAAATCGCAATTCAACTAAAATTAATCTATTCATTTTAACGAATCTAAATCACTCTATACAAACTAAATTATTCAAAAATTAACTTTATACAATCAATCACAGACTCACTCATCTACAGATTTAAGTCTACATTTATACGAATACTAACTATACAGTTACTAACTAGAAATTATTTACAAATATCAATGAATCAGACATATTAAAATCACAATTCAACTAAAACTAATTTATACAATTTACAAATTCAAATCACACTATACAAACTAACTCCACACGAAATAATTGAAAAATACATTCAATCAAAGTTTTAATATTCAATTAAGATTTGAGTTTTGATTAAACAATTTATACAATTGAAGTAGTTTCTTCGACCTAAATGTCAATCGATTCAATCGAATCTCCAGAGCATAAAATAGAAAAGAGATGAAACTATATACCTAAACTGATTCGATTCATTGTATTATGTACCTGTTGTATAATCAGTGATGAAATCGACGCTGATTCGACGATCTTAGAAGAAAAATGAGTTGCCGACTGTGATTTGGGATCGAAGGTATTCTATTTTGTTGTAGAAGAAAAGTACTCAATTCTATTGCAAAAGGAAGGTAACTTGTAATTATGAAACTTTAGCTTAATTAAATAATAATTTTAAATATGGTGTCTATTTGTGAAAATTTCCCTAAATTTAATCATCAAAAAAATATAAAAATAAAATAGTTATAAACAGAGAATAGTACAATCAGATTTGACTAGCCCCATTAATGATCATATACATTTACAAATACAACAATGTACAATACAAATTTAAATAATTGCAATCACACCTGTATACATATGACAATCTAGAAAAATGCAATTGCATCTAGACAATATTTTAGACATTTCAAAAAGATTTACCTTGCTGATAAAAAGGAAAGAAATCCTAATAATTGTTTGAGAATATTAACCAGCGAGGGAAGGATCAATAAATGTTTTTATTTCAATTCAAATTTGAAGTAAGGTATTAGAGCAGTAGAAAAAAAAAAGGGAAAATCAATCAGTTTTAGGCAACTCCAATTGGCAGTAGCACAAACAAGAACTATAGCGTACTCAATCACACATTTTCCAACAAAATGCTTAATCAAGGTAATACCAAACATTAATCCACCAACCCCAAAACATAAGCTCGTTCTGAAGGTCGAACATTCAGTGAGATGATTAGTCATATAACTTTAATATGAAATGCGAGCAGGTGAATATAGACATTGAAAAAGATATAGAGGAAAACTGATCAAATAGCACTCAAGCAAAGAATTAGGAGCTTTTTCATGTAAACTGAACTTCCCACAAGATAAAACCAATTTATGTTACTAAACCGATTAATCTTAACACGTATTAACCAATACAATGATCACCAAGTTACGCTTAGAACTAACAGTAGTTACACAAAGTAGAGTTAGAAGTATTTTAAACAATAAAAAAATGAAACAGACATGGGTACACCCATAAGAAAGGCTAAAACTTTAGAACTTCCTAAAAAAAAGAAACTGTGACTGAAGGCTAGCATTTTTAAATAATAAAGTCAAAATTTTGTATGCAACTAAGGAAAGAAAACAGAGACTATACTTGGGGCACCAGAACCATAAAGAAGACTATCAAAATCGCAAATAGCAGTGGCTCAAAATAGAACGGTGCAGCTAACATATTCATTGACACCAAACGAAAAATGTATCATCTCAAACGAACTCAAACAAAGATTCAGCTGAACATAAAGAGACCAAATCGAGCCCACATCTATGAAGACCAACTTATAATATCGGAGTAGATTCACTGATGCTTGATACCACATTAGGCACAAGAGTCAAAGCAAGACGAACATCTGATTCAAAACAACACGAAAGATAAACTTAAACAACTACAAACTGATTTGAACATCTAATCGAGTCAAGGCATGAATAACACAATGATTGGTCAAGAATATTCAAAAAGGTATAACCCATGACCGTTGATATTTGATAAAAGCGATAAAAAAAAGCCAAGGAAGACTCAGCAGAGACAGGCTCACCACATAATGCTCGGAATCAAAATGAAAACTAAACAAAGGAGTAGATATTACCTTTTTTTCGGGCAGCGATCCTGGATGAACGAACTTGGACGAGCTATCCACCACCACAAAAGGATTTTTGGCAATAATCGGGGTTCCAAAACAGCAAATCCAAAACTCTAGAATACTATTACCCTATAAAATCCAATCTCCACAACCGTCTTGTGTATTTTTTTTTCGTATATGACATCAAAATCTAGTTTTTTTTTCTCTCTCCGCCTAAAACTTGATCCCCCCTTGAAGTAATATACGACTGGTATTTATAGGAAAAGAACTAAGATCGGTTAGGGGGGAATCTGGTGGATTAAGAATGAATTCAAATTTCGAAATGGTTTTTTTTTTTTAGGCAATAGCTAAGAGGCATGGGAGAGTTGTTCTCTGCTCTGAAACTCCGCGAAAAAGGGGGAAAAGGGGACGTGTCGGCGTATTGCTAGTACTGTTCACGCCGTTTCGTGCAGCTACTGATGCAGATGTTTGCTGGAGTCGCTTTTCCTAGTTTTCTGGACAGTATCGCGTAAACAAGACGATATTGGGACAGGTTGGTGTACCTGGATTTGGGCGATTTGATTGGATTTTCAGCTTTTTAGCGCGATTTCTGCTAGGATTTCGACTTGCGTCTCGTTTTGGACTAGATGGAGTTTCTGGTTTCGCAGGAAGAAGAAGAGGCAGGGCTGGGTCGGGTATTTGGATTTTTGGACTGAGCGTTGGATTTGACATAGATAGACAAGTGTTACATACAACTAGAAATATATAACTCTATATTAATTAGCAATTAATAAAGGCTAAACAGTCTGGTAGACCTTCGTACTTGTATCGAATTGTATTATGAACTCTTCTACTTAACTTTTTGTAATCTGGACTCTTATACTCAACATAACACAATATATATAAACTTTTCTGACCATTGATCATCCTTATGTGACATTAATATAGATGAGTTGGCAAGAGAGTGTAGTCACATGCATGCAAAGGCAAGTGAACATGATATTTGAAATTTCAACTTTTACTTTTAAGTTATTAAAATTATTGTTAAAAGAATAAATTTAAAAAGGAAAAAAACTTTATCTTCTTCCCCACACCATCTCCATCTTCTTTCCCACACCACATTTTTTCCAGTCACCCCAACCCCAACCTATTTTTCTTTCTTATCCACACCCTATTGTTATTTATCTTCATTTTTCGTTCACTTCTTTCTTCTTTTCCCCACCCATCCCTATTTTTTTCCTCTTCAATCATCACTTTCCCTTTTTTCCCTCCCATACCTAAATTTCTATCTTTCTGTCTTTCCTTGGTCATTTTCAACTTCTTTCTTGTTTTTTTTTTTTTGTTACCCTAAATAAAAAACAAATTTGGGCAAAAAATTTTGAACATAACAAGCAAAGAAAAATCAGAAATTAGTGGAGTTGTTGATATCTCTAATTAGTAACTTGACCTCTTTTGGTTTCAAAATTATTCTTGTATTTGTAAGCAATTTCGGGTGTGAAATAGTAGTTAGCATTGGATTATGAAAAGTTTGGTTAAATCTGGTTGTTATGTGGCTTGGTTGTTGTTATTGCGGTTGTTAGATGACTTAGGTTGTTATTACTTTGATCTCGCCGGTAATAATGGCGATGACGCCGGCAAAAATGGACGCCGCCGTTAAAAATGGAGACGATGCAATGACTCCATCGATTGCTCCGGCATCGACGAGATCCTCTACCTTGTTCCGATCAATTTGTATTGCTATCAATGTCGAGAAATTAAAATGCTATATTGGGTTTTACAATTGGATTTTACGATGCCAGCTTGGTGGTGAAATAGTGAAAATAGGGAGGATTAAATGTCAATAGTAAATTAAAATGGCACTAGCGGGGAGTTAAGTAGTTTCATGACTTCATCAGATTGCTAGATTGTGAAAAAATATGAAGAAGAAAAAAATGGGGATATGGAGATGGTGGAGTTTTGAAGTGATGGTGAGTCAGGGAAGGTGGAGGAAACGTGTACAAAAATAATAATTTTATTTTATTTGATAGAATAGATTATTATAAATTTGTCTTCTATTTAATATTTTTACTAATAATTTAAAAATTATTATGAAGAAAATTATGACTTGACATTAATATATATGACATGGATATAACATGTCATCTATGTAAGGGAGAGTGAGATACACATATGGTTAGAGAGATTTAAAAATCTCATTTTGGTTGAGTATAAGAGTCCAGATGACAAAAAGCTAATTAAAAAGAGTCCATAATACAATCCGATACAAGTACGATGATCCATCAGACTATTCTGCCATTAATAAACAGATAAAAAATTGTCACATATTAGCCTAAAAGTAACTTATCGACATTTTTAATTTACTTTTAAATAATAAAAAAATTAATATCATCTCTCTTTTAACTTCCAACCATTACTTCTTAAAAATCAGAAATTAGTGGAGTTGTTGATATCTCTAATTAGTAACTTGACCTCTTTTGGTGTCAAAATTATTCTTGTATTTGTAAGCAATTTCGGGTGTGAAATAGTAGTTAGCATTGGATTATGAAAAGTTTGGTTAAATCTGGTTGTTATGTGGCTTGGTTGTTGTTATTGCGGTTGTTAGATGACTTAGGTTGTTATTACTTTGATCTCGCCGGTAAAAATGGCGATGACGCCGGCAAAAATGGACGCCGTCGTTAAAAATGGAGACGATGCAATGACTCCATCGATTTCTCCGGTATCGACGAGATCCTCTACCTTGTTCCGACCAATTTGTATTGCTATCAATGTCAAGAAATTAAAATGCTGTATTGGGTTTTACAATTGGATTCTAATGGATTTTACGATGCCAGCTTGGTGGTGAAATAGTGAAAATAGGGAGGATTAAATGTCAATAGTAAATTAAAATGGCACTAGCGGGGAGTTAAGTAGTTTCATGACTTCATCAGATTGTTGGATTGTGAAAAAATATGATGAAGAAAAAAATGGGGATATGGAGATGGTGGAGTTTTGAAGTGATGGTGAGTTAGGGAAGGTGGAGGAAACGTGTACAAAAATAATAATTTTATTTTATTTGATAAAATAGATTTTTATAAATTTGTCTTCTATTTAATATTTTTACTAATAATTTAAAAATTATTATGAAGAAAATTATGACTTGACATTAATATATATGACATGGATATAACATGTCATCTATGTAAGGGAGAGTGAGATACACATATGGTCAGAGAGATTTAAAAATCTCATTTTGGTTGAGTATAAGAGTCCAGATGACAAAAAGCTAAGTAAAAGAGTCTATAATACAATCCGATACAAGTACGATGATCCATCAGACTATTCTGCCATTAATAAACAGATAAAAAATTGTCACATATTAGCCTAAAAGTAACTTATCGACATTTTTAATTTACTTTTAAATAATAAAAAATTTAATATCATCTCTCTTTTAACTTCCAACCATTACTTCTTAAAACTAGCAAAAAATTATTTAAAATTGTCTCTCCTTTCAAATTATTACATATTTTTTTAAATAATAAAAAAAATTATTTCCTCTCTCTAACATCAAACTATTTCTCCTTAAAACTAGCAAAAGATTATTCAAAACTCTCTTCTTTCAAATTATTTTGTATTTTTTTAAAAAATAAATTATTATCATCTCTATTCTATCTTCAACCATTTCCACTTAAAACTAGCAAAATATAGTTTAGAATTATATTTTTTTCTTAAAATTAACAAATAATATTTTGTTCATGATTATTCTTCCTTCAAAGGTATTCCTATGAGTTCATTACTTGTCAATTATTTTGCCTTTGAACTCAATTCTTATTCACTTAAAAAATTTGTATACATTTTTTTGCATTAGTATTCATTAAATTAATATTCATATAATAAATTGACACAAATTTGTATTGGATACATCTGTTTGTATTCGTAATAAATTGGTATACATTTACAGTTATATGTAGTAATATCTTTCAAATTTTATATATGTATACATTTATATATTGGATACATTCGTTCATAATCATTTATAAATTGATATACATTTGTTTGCATTAATATCTTTCTAATTTTAAATTTATATTGTATAAATTTGTTCGTATTCATAATAAATTGGTATACATTTGTTCGTATTCATAATAAATTAGTCTACATTTATCTGCATTAATATTTTTCAAATTTACATAAGTATACATTTGTATTGGATACATTCGTCCATATTCATTTATAAATTGGCATACATTTGTGTGCATTAATATCTTTATAATTTTACATATGTATATAGTTGCTTGCATTACTATTTTGGAATGTAATAAAAAAAATTCATTAATAATTATTAAGTGTTCGTTTGTATTCATGAACAAAGTTGGATACATTTGTTGGAGACAAAATAAATATTCATCATCAAATTTAATCAACAAAATCAATATTTTAAAAACTTGTCATAAATATATTATTATTTATTTATTAGAAATTGAGAAAATCTCAATTCAAGAAATCACGATATATTGAAATTTCGGGGGGGTGGGGGGAAACGTTGCAAAAAATACAAATACGATAATTTGTAAAAAGCAAGATAAAGAATGTATAAAATCTCAATTTTTAAAAAAATAACCCACACAATCAATATAAATAAAATTAGTAGGATTTGAGTTACTTATTGTGAAGGGTTACTGTTGTGATTGATCTTTAATGGAAATAATTTAAAGAAACATAAAATCCTAAACTTGAGAAAGGGAGGGGAAAAAAGGAAAGAAAAAGAGAATTAAAGAATACATAAAAAAAAAATTATTGACAGATTATAAGAAAGAGGAACAAGGAATAATAAAAACATAACTGCTAGGAAATAAAGTGAGAAAATCAGGGGAAAAAATCAATTTTAAAAAATCTTTTTTTGCTAAAAAATTTAAAATGGGTTATTTATTGCCAATAAAGTCTATAAATTGTCTTATCGTGTCATTTTTTCTATTTGGATTTGTTTTTGGGTTGATTTTGCTGATGTTATGTTACTGTGTTATTTAGTTTTATTAGGGATAAGGTTGAGGTAGGCTGGGACTTGTTATGAAGTTGTGGGCTGCTAATAAGGCCCAAAAATTGATCTTGCAGATTAATTTAAAGGAAAATTTTTCAAAATATCAATATTTTAGCATTTAAGAGGACTCATTAGCAACAATTTCAATATTTAGTAAAAATGTCATTTTAGTTTGTTATGTATCTTATTTATGTTTTTATTATTTATTTTTATTTAAAGAATATAATTATTTAATAACAAAAAGGAGAAAATTAAGGGGGGGGGGAATATTTCAAAAAAAGGCAAGCATCCTTAATTTTCTCATCAGTTACATTTTCAAATAAAATTTAAATTTTGTTTTTTTTTTCTCCAGAATTTTTACCTTTTTAAAATTATATTCATTCCACAATATATTCTATTTATATTTATTATAGTTTTTTATTAGTTTGTATTCATTCCAATAGATATGCCGAATTTATCTATATAGTCATTTAAGAAGTATATTTGTATTTTCATATATTTTTTCCCTATATAGTTATTTTTTTCTTCAAAAATCCTGTATGTATTCATTTCAATATGTCTATTATTTGTATTTGTATTCGAATACAAATAAACTAATAGAAAGTTGTTAATCTTATAAATAAAATACATAACTAGTTGACATACATTTGGATGAATACAAATTAGGGACACATACAAGATTCATAAACCATGCAACATGAAATTTTTAATAAATACAAATATTGATAGTATACATAGTGATTTGAATACAAATTAAGAAAGCATACCAAATTCTAAAAAAGAACTATAAATACAAAACAAACTAATAGAAAATTGTTCGACAACTATCCGATCTTCGTCGTCTTTTTCAAGATCTTCACGAGTAGACAAAGGTTCTACATTTGCGTTCTGAATTTGAGGAAGGTTTTGCACACCAATGAGTCTTGTAAATGTTCTTACCCTCTTTCTTCCCTCATTTTAGCAGTGGATTATACATTATACACTATTTGTTAAGTAATAAATAAATTAAAGGATGAAAAATCACCAGAAATTGGTTGATTAAGATGAATACCTCTAGTAAGCCTCTTGGATTCAGCCATTGGAGAGTAAATCATAACGGAAATTGAGAAATACAAACAATATTTTTTTAAGATTTAAACAAAAATAAAATTAGAAAAGAAATATGAAAATAGGATAAAGATTAGAGATACCTTAATCAAAGGGATTCTTGTTGATTCAATTTTGGATTAAAAAAACAACCAAAATATATGGCAAAAAAATATTTGCAACTTGATAGTTGGAGGAAAATCAGAAAAGATAACCATGAGAGAGAAAAAAAATTAAATGGGAGAGAGAATTAACAATTTGAAAAGATAAATATGAGAGAGAATGATTTTTTTTTTTAAAAAAAAGGATATGTAGAATTAATTGAAAAAGAGAGATAAAATAGGAAGAAAATTGGGACACATAAATTTTTTAAAATAATGACATTTTTGACATTATTGCTAATATTTATAAATTATGGATATTTTTACTAAATATGTTATTTATTTTGACTAGTTTACTAATTTTTCCTAATTTAAAAGGGGATTGAAAAGACTGCCAATTGAAGTGCAATTATAGCCAAATAAAAATTAATAAGTTAGTCAATTGAGTTTTATTTTAGATAAACTAATATTAATTAACGAGCCTTTTAAACTTAACGAGATACAATAATTAATTTAATAATAAATTAATTAACTCAAAATTATAACTATAACTTAAACTAAAGTGAATTAATAAAGTATCTAACTAAAACGTAAAATTTTTTGTGATTATTTTCAAATATTTATAAAATAACATGATAATAAAAATAAACATATTTATCATTTAAAATTATATAAAATGACAAAATTCCTATAAAAATAACTTGTAAGTACTTTGAATTTCATGAAACTCATTAATTCAAAATCGTAACCTACTTAATAATATATAAAAAAAATTGAGATTATTTTTGAATATTCATAAAATATACTAATTATATATTTATATAGAACATATAAATTATTTAAAATTATGAGAAAACGAAGAAACTATTTAAAATAACTTGCAAACTATATTTATTATTTTATTTTTATTTTGAAATTCTTATAAAACTAATTATTTTAAATCGTTTGAAATTTAAAAAGCTCGATGATTAATTTGTATATTGGAGGCCAAAGTTGGATGTCAACAATATTTATACCGATCAAATATTATTCTTTTTTTGACAACGAAATATTTTTCTCTCGCTATTATTCAGCTAACTAAAATTGACTTTCATCGACCCAAAATAATTGATCGCCATAAATACGCTTATAACTACAATATTTATCTCCCTTCTTTAAGAAATGATCGTTAAAAATCAAATTTATTCTATGAGCAAAGTAAGAGAAAAGTAACAACAATAATAAAGAATATTAGATGAAATTTAATGACTTTTACTGAATAAATAATTAAGGAAGAATAATATAAAGGAAGAAAGAGAATTAGAACAAGAATGGAAAAAATGAAAAATAAAAATCAACTACCATAGAGACAACAGTGGCATACGTAGAAATTTTTATAAGTAGTGTCACGTTTTAATCAAACAATATTATTACATGATATTACAAATAGAATATAATACTAATAACGTATAATCAACATATATATTACTTAGCTCAATGAATTATCATTTTTTAATTCAGATGTTTGAAAAATAAATAATGTTCAATGCAAGGGTAAAGTGGAGCACAAAATGGTCCATTATCTCTTAATATCCAACTTAGACAAGTACAGAGTAAACTATTATTTTTAATGTGTTGAAAAAATAAAGATGTATGGAGAAATATTAAACATTGTTTTCTTAAAATGGAAAAAATAATTATATATAAGGCACCAAATAATTGCTAATTTTTTTTATTATTTATCTAATTCATAATCAAACTCAACCAATTTCGAGAGGGAAAAGGAAAGCGAAAAGAAAATAGAACAACAACTAATATTAATGGACAATTTTAATCTTGCTGCTTTGGTGTTATTTTGGCTGGTCAAAATTATGTTAAAATTCACGTGAGGTAATAAAATAAATGAGCTGATGAGTATTGAAAAAGGACCTCAAATTCAAATAAGAGGCATCAGACCAACTAAGTCATAACATCACTTATGACAAGCTGTCACTTTGATCGTTTTACTGTTTTATTTGTTTTTGTCTTTAGATTTTTTTTTTTTATATATATATATATATTCATGAAGCCGTGTCACGTAATATTTTTACCATAACGTAGATTCGTCCTTGATAGGGAGACGCCACAACTTAGATGTCACAAAATTTTCATTATGTTTTTCTTTTTTAGTTTCAACACTATTTTCATTTTTTTTAAAAAATAATACAATATAATCTTTAAAGATGAAATTTCTTTAATAACAAAAAAAACCTTTAATAATTATACATAACATTTTACTTATCATACAATAATTATGAATATTTTACTTACATAATTAACATATTATTTGTGAAACAAAAAATAAATAAGAATGGGTAAAACAAAAAAACTTATATAAATTCTCTACTTGAGTGTAAGATTTACCTTTAATTACAATTTCCTATTAATAATATAATTAGAAAACATCTCTATTCTCACTAGCTTATCCTCATTTAAATAGAAGACTCCCCATAATTTTATCATTATAACTTTTTATATTATATAAATTCAATAAGATGGATACATTCACTAGTTACAAATAACTTCAAAATAAAATTAATATTGCTATCATTTTGTGATTTTGAAAATTAAGTTACAACAGGTCTGAAAAAAATATTTGAAAAAATTATAGCTAAAGAAAACTTATCATTTGAATCTCCAAATATATTAACTTGGACGTATAAAGTGAAACAAATGAAGTATTATGACAGTACTAGTGAATTTGACCATGCTTCGCACGGTTTATGAAAAATTAATTAATTGTAAACAATATTTTTATAACTTCATATACAAAGAAATAAATTTTAGTTTGTTATATTGATTAAAACGTAATAAGAATATTTTTATTGGTATTAGATGAATCACATTTAAAAATAAATAAATGAATTTACATTTCAAATAAAAGAAAAATGAAGTAATACCTAATAAAACTAAAATCATTAAAAACACACACACACACAACATATATGACATTATTATATGCATATTTGATACAGGCTTTGAAAAAATATATCAAAAAGAGCACAATTGTTTTTCAAAAAATTGATAAATCATTGTATGTACAATAATGTAGTTGTATAAACAATGATATTTACTCATGGCATCTATGAAAAACTTGTATAATTATGTTTTCTAAACTCATTTAGCACACTTCTACGGTGATAATAGAGAGAATAATTGATCATCTAAATTAGAAATAATTTCATCAAGTAAGAGGAGTTTGTATTGCTACACAAACATCTAATATAACAAAGTATGATTACTATGGATATAAAATTAACAACTCCTACTGTACGTGAATCCTAGTTTTCTCTCATAAATTTTCTCAACAATCGTCTCAATTTGTTCTTTGTCTTAAGGATGACTCTGTATTTCGTTAGTCCACTTGTCAAACACACTCTCTCAACAAAAAAAAACTTCAACATAAATAATTTCACAGTACGTTATGAGAATTAAGGTGATCAAGAAGTCAAAGTCAGAGATTGAACATACCAAAAAGAATATAATTAGTGTCATCTGAGTTTTATATGTGAAGAATGTCACACCCTTATTTTTCCCTCAAAATTGAATAGTTTGTTTTGAAAGAAAAGAGTTTTTCCAATTAAAGTGACATATTGAAAAGATATTATTCTATATTCTGAGTCGCCACTTGAAATTGTGTTATGGTGTTCCAAGTCACCTTTTTGGTTCAATCCCCAACCGAAAGGAAAATGACTCTTTGTTTGGTCTACGAACAAGAAATTCGGATAAGAAATTATGTTGACTGAGAGGAAGGTATTAGGCATCCCTCGAGTCCCGTGGTTCTAGCACGGTCGTTTTATTGACTTTTATGACTTAAACTAATTTTTTAATATTATATTATTAAGACAAATATATTGTCACGACCCAAAACCGGGGCCGCGACTGGCACCCACAATTTCCCTCCTATGTGAGCGAACCAACCAATCTAACCCTTATCATTTTAACATATATCAACATAAAGCAATGCGGAAGACTTAAACTCATTAAATAACACAAATCAACATCTATTAATTCCCCAAAATCTGGAAGTCATCATCACAAGAACATCTATCTCAAATTACTAAACTAAGAATGTCTAAGAACAAAAATAACTAAAAAGCTAGTCCATGCCGGAAGTTCAAGGCATCAAGACTTGAAGAAGAAGACCCAGTCCAAGCTAGACGCGTTAGCTCACCCTGAATTTCCGAAGGTAGTGAAGACTGGCTAGATCTACTGTTGAGTTGAAGTTGACGGAACGTTCGCTGCATTCCACAAATAACAA
>NC_028637.1:20590565-20595044 GCF_001406875.1 Solanum pennellii | reverse complement strand
CGTCCTGACGGTCAGAGACTCGTTTCCCGTACCAATTTCTCAAGAGTTGAAGTGTTTTGCAACGGGAGCTTACGACGGCTCGTCGTGGATGTGACGGCACGTCCTGCAGGTCCGTCACCGATTACAGAGAGTCGATTTTCAGTACCCAATTTCAGAATTTCTAAGTATGCTGAAACGAGACATCTGTGACGGGCCGTCGTGCCTATGACGGTCCGTCGTGATGTCCGTAATCTTAGCCAGTTTTTCCAGAAATAAATCTGCTGCTCAAAACGACTAAACAGGTCGTTACATATATTTACCCTCATTCTTTGATTTATATTAATATATTTAAAAGTATACTATTTTATAAACATGTGAAGTTTTTACACATTTTTATTATTTATTTATTTATTTTTCATGTTTTCAACATTTGTCTGCTTCTTAATTTCTCTCTTTTATTTTATTTTTCTTATTTGTTTTTTTATTGATTTTTGGTTTTCTCTTCTTATTTCTTTTTGTACTAATTTTCACGTTTTTTTTGTTTAATTTTCTTTATTTATATTTTTAGTTTTTACATTGATTTTTCTTCTTTTCCTTTTCTTAACTTTTTTTAAAAGAAGTAGTTGTGTTTTTTAATTGATCATAATAAATATTTAATTATTTTATTAACACTATACTTTTTGTTTCTTTTCATTTTTACAGTATTTTTTATTAAATTTATTTTTTATTTATTCCTGTACATTTTCTCCATTCTTTTAATATTTTTTATTTTTTCTATTGCTTTTTTTCTGATTCAGATGTTCTTTCATCGCTACTTCTTTTCTTCTTCTGTTATTCATGTATTCTACCTCTTTTTCTTATTCCATTTTTATTGTTATTATTCTTTTTTATCTTTTTTCTTTCAATTTATTATCTTCTCCTTATCCTAACAAGTTTATTATTATTATTATTAATAGAATCTAAAAATAATAATGTAAGACAACACACATAATATAATATAAGATATAATTTAATACATTTCTAAATACAATCAAACAAAGAATACATTCAAATTAGTAAGACATGAATATAAACATTTGGATAACTATGAATATTATCATTAGAAAATTAACATCTTTACATAATAACTACACATATTATCATTAAAAACTAAACATGAAAAATAAGAATAGACTTAGACAATAATTTTACTTAAGCATGAAATAAACTATGAGCTATTTAATATGAAATAAACTATGGTTTGTTATAGCAATTTCACACAAAATATAACTATATAAAGGATCTAAACATAAAGTTAATATGAAATATTTGAACAAACTTCATATAAAAACATAATGATTTAATCACATGTGAAATTTGACAACTTCAATATAATGCAATCAATGCTTGTATAAACATGATATTAAATAAAAATTAAATAGTACCTCTTGCGAAAATTCCACCAAAAGAAAACAATTTGAAAAGGAACCGCGAAAGTAAACCTCAACTTCAACTTTTGTTTGTGAGTCAAAACAAAATATGAAACAAAATGTGAATATATTTACTGATTTTTTATTTGTGGGTGATTCTCTTCCTTTTTGTGTGTATTTTTCTTTTCGATTTTTCTTTTTCATATCTCCGTGTGTGCATGTATATAGTGATGTGTAGTAGTGTGTACGTGTGTGCAGGTCGTGGGGGAAGTGGGAGGGGGGGGGATAATGGGAATGGTTTCTCTTTTTATATATAAAATAATAATGATATAATTATTAATTGTTCTGAATAAATAAATAAATTTATAAAACTAAATGGTTTAATTTAAAAAAAATATAACTAAGAAATATTAGTTTATTTATCAAATTTATATATATATACATACATATATATATATATATATGTATATATATATATATGTATACATATATAAATTTGATAAATAAACTAATATTTCTTAGTTATATTTTTTTAAATTAAGCCATTTAGTTATATATATATATATATATATATATATATATATATATATAAACTAAAAAATAAACTTATCTAATAAAAACTATATTTATGTTGTTTGTTTTTATATCCTTAAATAATCTAATGAAAATAATATAAAAGTCTAAAATATATTTAATTTAGATTTATAAAAATATTTATGCTCTAAAAATTGGTGTTAAACTTAAATTCGGTAAAAGATTACGTGTTTACGGTTTACCCCTCTTTGATTGGAAACATGAGAGTTTTCAGACAAAGAAGTAAACAAAGTGACAAGTTTTGACCGAACTCTTATTTGAAAGACCAAAATTTGTGCGACCGAGTCCTTGTTTTGGACATCCTACATATCTCGGGTGATAAGGGAATCAGGCCACATGTAGTTCGAGGAGATGAAGTGATGAGTTGAAAGTTATGTGAGGTTCCTTCGAGGCTCCAGATCGTGGCTCTTACCCTTACATAAAAAAATTGAAAGCTAATAGTCAAAAGAAAAATAAATGTACAAGCTCCTACCTATGCAAATTTTCTTGAGTCTTCACTTGAATCTTGACTTTAAGAGATCACCTTGATTTTTGGGTGAATATCTTAACCTAAAATTGGAATGGAGGCTGAACTTGGCACTTAGACTGAGCTTGTGACATTCTTCAAAATGACAATTTTAAAAATGCTCTTGAATGGCTGCATGTTTTCTTGATTAAAAATTGACTAGTAAAAGATGTGAGGAAGTCAGGTTGTTACATGCATTGAAGAAGCTAATTCTAACCATCATTGAATTGATTATTCTAAGAAAAAGTTGAAACTTTGTTCTTGAATCTCAAATCCATGTTTCGCTTGAAGAAACCTGAAAACCACCACAAACAAAAAATAAACAAAATTTTTGCCCCAATTTTCACCTGGAAAATTTTTTGTGAGTTATTAGCAAATATAAATATAAAACATAAAGTCAAACTAGGAAGTGTTTATTTTAGGAGAAAATAAAATTAAAAATCTAGACTAGGAAGTGTTTATCCTAGGAGAAAGTAATCTAATCCCATTATCCAGGAGGGTCTTGCTAAAATCCCATTATCCAGGAGGATCCTTCTAGTCCCATTATCCAGTTTGGTCCTGGTAGTCCCATTATCCAGGAGGGTCCTGCTAATCCTTTGGTCCAGGAGGGTCCTGCTAGTCCTATTATCCAGGAGAGTCCTGCTAATCTCATTATCCATGAGGGTCCTGCTAATCCCATTATGAGGAGAGTCCTACTAGTCCCATTATCCAGGAGGGTCGTGCTAGTCCCATTATCCAGGATGGTCCTGCTAATCCCATTATTCAAGAGGGTACTGCTAGTTCCATTATCCAATATGGCCCTGCTCAGAAAACATTCAATAGGCTAACAATATCAACAAAACAATGTGAATGTTATCTACATTATTCGCAATACATTCAAGAAAAAAAATATTTAACCTCTCAGGTAATTGCTATTTTGATATATATTGGCCAAGTTTCAGATAATTGAGTTCCATAAATTTTTAATGTAGGGTTTCCATTTCGCTCATTGTAGACTAGGTTGAACATCTAGGTTCCTCGAATCTTTTATCTTGAAACAACTTGTGTCCCTGCTTCAACAAAGAAAATTCGTGAGTTTGAAAAGGTGGTGGTTGGTTTATGGTTCCATCTTTTGACAAGGGTGACTCTACAGTTGTGACGCTTTGGTTGTTTCCAACGGTCAATAATCCTTATTGATTGATTGTACTTTCATCCAAATTTGCTAATTTTTGGGACCTAAATCCAATGCCTTTATTCCACAACACTCATTGTTTAGTCTTCGTAAAATCAGAGACTTTTCGAATACAACACTTGAAGACAGATTATAACTCATTAGCCTGATGCTTCGCCTAGTACAATTTAGAGAGTTGGTAGCGAGTCTTGAAATCCCTTCCTAGTTTCTTGACACAGACCCGACTCAAATACATATGAAATAAGGTGACGAAAAGTATAAGAAACCTACGAACTACACGAGAATAAAAGAAAAAATTCGATGCACACTCTCTTTTTCAGTAAGAAGAAAAAGAAAAACTTATCTGACCCGAGTCTACTGATCATGTCATGCAATTGGAATTGATTTCCAGATTTGTCTATCCAATCTATTAATCAACCATTATTGATCATTCAATCTTGATGGGGGATCCCAACATCCTATGAATCCATAAATAATTTAAAACCCTTATTGATACGCTCAAACTTACTTCTCAAATAAGAAGTAAAGCGGTCGCGTCAAGTAAATAACCCAACTAGTGAGGTTGGGATCGTTCCCACGAGGAAAATAGTCTAGACTTAACTTTAACTTGTTATTACTATTGTTCGGTTGATAACTTCCTTAGAAAGTAAAAACATAAAAATGTAAAAAGGGGGGTTTGTATTTCCTAATAAGTAAAAAGAATTAACTAAATTGAAAGAGACACTTAATGAGTTTGAAAGTTGGGTTTTAATCAGTTAATCAAAGTAACTAGGGTTTACGTGTTCCCCACAGGTTCATAACTTGATAATTCTAACTATAAC
>NC_028637.1:20557431-20580615 GCF_001406875.1 Solanum pennellii | reverse complement strand
GCCATGACGGACCGTCACAAGCTTCGTAATCCCACACTTGTCAGACTTCCCCATCTTCCTTCAGCAGCTTCTCTACGCTGCCACCTACGGACCGTCACAGGCATGACGGACCGTCATAAGCTCCGTAGGTGGTCTCTTCTGCATTTCTCTCTCAAAATCTCCGCATTTGGCTGTGGACAGATTTCCTGCAAAACAAAGAGAAACTTGTATAAAAATTAGCACAAAAAGGGCTTTTGGACGCACTAAACTTAAGGAAAAAGCATTAATTATACCGTGAAACCACGGTATATCACTTATTCACTTTATGATATTCACGAAGGTTTTTGCCACTAAAACTCTATCATGTTAATTCCTCCAGCTCACGTTTTCCTTATGGTGCCTGTCAAGGTTTTCACCAATAAGACTCTCATATTCAACTTCTTTTCGCCTTACGGTGACAACTTAGGGTTTTCACCAATAAGACTCTCTAATTTTTATTTCTCTCTACTCACATCTATCTTATGGTGTCCATTCAAGATTCTCACCTACCCTTAACCAACTTACTCTCGACATATCAAGGGTCAATGCAAAGACATTTCTTTGGTTGACTTTAGATGATGGGGTTGATTTTGAGCTTTGGGATGAAACACCAAATGAATAAGCAAACGACTTTTGCCCCAATTTACTACAATTATTTTTGGATTTGTATTTGGTTGAACCAAACCCAAGGCTGCCTACGTATCTTGCCGAGACAAGAATCAGGTAGTTCAGGCAATTTTTTTTTGTGTTTTTTTTCTTTTCATTTTTTTTAAAAAGCCAAGGAAACAACATAGCCAAGAGTTTCCATTGAATCAACCTTTGAAATGTCGAGCCCACACATAAGGGTTTCTAATGCCAAAATCAAATCATATATAATATCTTTTCACGGCATCAACATTGATGACCATTACTGTCAATTTGCCTTCTATATCTGCTAAGTAAAGAGCACCATTGGGTAATACCCGTTTTACAATAAATGGTCCTTTCAAATTTGGAGAAAGTTTGTCTTTGGTTTCGGCATGATGTGGCAGAATGTGTCTCAACACTAATTGACCCTCTTTGAAATGTCTAGGACGCACCTTTTTGTTGTATGCTCGTGCCATTCTTTTCTGGTACAATTATCCATGACATACCGATATTAGACGTTTCTCATCAATCAAACTTAATTGCTCTAACCGTGTTTTGATCCACTCATCATCATCAATTTCAGCCTCCACAACAATTCGTAAAGATGGAATCTTAACCTCTGCAGGTATAACTGCCTCAGTCTCGTATACCAGTGAATACGGGATAGCGTCCATTGACGTACGGACTGTGGTGCGATAACCCAACAAAGCAAAAGGCAACTTTTTATGCCATTGTCGAGTACTTTGCACCATCTTACAAAGTATTTTTTTTATATTTTTGTTAGCAGCTTCTACAGCCTATTTTCCTTTGGGCGATACGGAGTCGAATTTTGATGCTCAATCTTAAATTGATGGTATGCCTCTTGCATTAAGTGGCTGTTGAGATTTGTAGCGTTATCAGTAATAATCACCTTTGGAATACCAAACCGACAGATGATGTTGAAATGGATAAAATCCACCACGACCTTTTTGGTCACTGACTTGAAAGTTACTGCTTCCACCCACTTTGTAAAATAATCAATGGCCACCAAGATGAACCTATGACCATTTGATGCTTTTGGTTCTATCGGTCCAATCACATCCATTTCCCTTGCCACGAAAGGCCATGGAAAAGACATTGGATGCAACTCAGAAGGAGAAAAATGTATCAAATCACCATGTATTTGACATTCATGACATTTACAAACAAATCATATGGAATCCCGCTCCATGGTGAGCCAATAATAGCCTGCTCAAAGTATCTTCTTTGCTAGAACATATCCATTCATGTGAGGTCCACAAACTCCTGAGTGTACTTCAATCATGATTGTTGAAGCCTCTTGAGAATTTACACACCTTAAAAGACCTAAATCGGCTGTCTTCTTGTATAGTATGCCTCCGCTAAAGAAAAAACCCCTTGCTAGTCGTCGAATAGTCCTTTTTTTATTACTAGTTACATCGAACGGACATTCTCCAGACTGAAGATATGTTTTGATATCATGAAACCAAGGTTTACCATCAAATTCCTCATCAATCATGTTGCAATAAGCATGTTGATCACAAATTTGTATGTATAAAAGGATTGATATGAGCGTCATCAGGGTGTTGGCGCATCGACGATAAAGTGTCCAATGCGTCTGCAATCTCATTGTGAACTCTGGGAATGTGTCTACACTTTATCGACACAAATCGTTGACAAAGACCTTGTAAACAATGTTGATATGGTATAAGCTTTGGGTCTCGAGTTTCCCATTCTCCTTGAATTTGATGAATTTGCAAGTATGAGTCTCCTAACACTAACAGTTCTTGGATGCCCATGTCTGCAGCTAACCTCAAAACCAAAATGCATGCTTTATATTCAGACATATTATTATTACAATAGAATCTAAGTTGGGCTGTTATAGGGTAATATTCCCCTGATTCAAACATGAGAACCGCTCCTATTCTAACTCCTTTCTTGTTAAAGGCACCATCAATAAATAACTTCCAACCTTGATAGTTATCGTGAATAATTTTGTCAATACACGATATTTCTTCATCTATAAAATAGGTTTTAAGTGGTTCATATTTTTCATCAATAGGGTTCTCTGCCAAATGATTTGCCAATGCTTGAGCTTTCATTGCGGTCCGCATCACATAGATAATGTCAAACTCTGTGAGCAATATTTGCCACTTCGCAAGCCTGCATGTGGGCATGGGTTTTTGAAAAATATATTTCAACGGATCTATACGAGAAATGAGATAAGTAGTGTAATATGAACGATAATGCTTCAACTTCTGTGCTACCCAAGTTAGAGAACAACACGTTCTTTCAAGAAGGGTGTACTTGGCTTCGTAAACGGTAAACTTCTTGCTGAGGTAATAAATGACCCGCTCTTTCTTCCCAGTGTCATTATGCTGACCCAATACACAACCAAAAGAATTATCCAGTACTGACATATACAATATAAAAGGTCTTCTCGGCTTGGGAGGAACCACCACAGGGGCATTTGATAGATAATTCTTAATTCTTTCAAAAGTCTCTCGACATTATTCGGTCCACTCGACTGTAGCATTCTTTTTTAACAACTTAAAGATTGGATCACAAGTTGTTGTGAGTTGAGCAATGAATCTGCTGATATAGTTTAACCTTCCTAGAAGGCTCATAACCTCTGTTTTGTTCATTGGAGTTGGCTATTCTTATATGACTTTTATTTTTGAAGGATCCAACTCGATACCTCTTCGACTGACTATAAACCCCAAAAGTTTCCCCGATGGTACTCCAAATACACATTTTGAAGGATTGAGCTTGAGATTATACCTGCGGAGCCTTTCAAAGAATCTCCTTAAGTCTTTCACATGATTTGACTGCTTTTTAGATTTAATGATAACATCATCCACATAAACTTCGATTTCTCTATGCATCATATCATGAATACTGGTTTTCATTGCTCTCGTATAAGTTTCCCCTGCATTTTTTAACCCAAAAGGCATAACCCGATAACAATATGTACCCCATAGAGTGATAAAAGATGTTTTTTCTGCATCTTCGTCATCCATAATAATCTGATGGTAACCCGCATAGCAATCCACAAAAGATGCAACCTCGTGTTTAGCACAATTATCCAATAAAATATGGATGTTAGGAAAAGGAAAATCATCTTTTGGACTTGCTTTGTTCAAATCACGATAATCAACACACATTCAAACTTTGTCGTCTTTCTTAGGGACGAGTATGATGTTGGCTAACCAAGAAGGATATTGAGTGACTCGAATGACTTTGGCCGCAAGTTGTTTTCTGATTTCCTCTTTATTTATTACACTCATGTCGGTTTTAAGCTTTCTCAACTTATGCTTTATCAGAGGAAAATTAGGATCAATTGGCAACTTGTGAACAACCATGTCAGTGCTTAATCCAGGCATGTCATCATAAGATGACGCAAAAACATCTTTGTAATCAAACAGGGCATGTATTATGTCTTCCTTTTGATGTCGAACATGTACGCTTATCTTAGTCTCCTTAATAATTTCATGATCCCCCAAATTTATCAACTTACTTTCGCTCATGTTTGGGTTTGACTTATTTTCAAAATGATTGAAATCCCTCCTTACTTCTTCAAATACTCCGTCTTCATTATATTTTATTTCTTGACTTATTATTTCCATATTAGGTCGAAGATTAGATTGGATATTAGGATCTAGCGAAAAATTTTGCATGCATGTCATATCACTAGAATCTACATAGAAAGAACTGTATAAAAGAAAACGAACAAATATATTAGACTGAAATAAAAAAGCAACTGCATCCTATTGAAAAGGGAAATAGAGAGTTTGAAATACAACGACAAGATAAAATCCGAATTACAATCCTTGAATGAATCGGACGACAAAAGAAAAAACAAGACAGAGTACCAAGACTCATCTTAAACAGGGAGAGGATTGGCCTCCCAATTGTGTAGATGGACATCAGGACCAATGAATTGCATATCTCTGTCACTAGTGCCTTCTCCGAGTTCCACCATATCAACCTCGACAAATAAATCTTGAAAATAGTTGATCATTTCTTCACTTACTTCATCACTGGCTCTGGAAAAGATGATTTATAAGATTCTATTGCGCGGGCTTTGATGAAAGATTTGTAGATTGGTTGTATAGGCTTGTTAAGTGACCATACATATCTCTTCTGCTTCTTTGCCTTCATTTTGTATTCGACTCTAGGTTGGTAGCCTAAGCCAAAATTATCAATGCTCTTTCGTGGACTCACTGGATGAACTCTCCCTTGCAAGAAGATTCCCAAGCCTTTACCCGGCTTAAACCCATTTTTCAGCAATTCATTTACCACCATCACAGACGCCATGGACATATTTGGTTTTTAAATGACAATCCCCTTGAGGACATGCTCAACAACCACTACCTCAAAAGCTTGATAAACCAGTGCCTCATTCTCATTATTCGGCTTGATAAAAGGGAGGGAAGAGTCTTTGTAGATTGACAAATCCCCCTTACCATGAACAATCACTTCTTGTCGGTCGTATTCAAACTTAATCATTCGATGCAACGTGGAGGGGAATGCCCCAGCCCTATGCACATATGGTCTCCCCAACAATAGATTGTAGGATTCATTGATATCCAACATTTGAAAATTCACAGAAAAATCCACAGGCCCTATGGTTAGTACGAGCTCTATCTCACCAATGACATTTGTTTTTGACCCATCAAAAGCTCTAACACATACATCGTTGGGTCGGACCCTTTCAGCACTAACATTCAATTTCTGTAGAGTTGATAAAGGACAATATTTGCTCCAGATCCTCCATCAATTAGAACTGGAGTGACATATGAAAGCTCACACTTACAGTGATGCGGAGGCCTTGGTTATGTCCCGTACCTTCCTTGGGTAGTTCATCATCTGAAAAGGTTATGTGGTTTACCTAAAATATTCTCCCAGCAATCTTCTCTAACTGACTCACTGTAACTTTATTAGGAACATGTGCTTCATTCAAAAAATTTCATTACAACCTTACGATGTTCATCAGAATGTATTAGCAAAGAAAACTAAGAGATATGGGCTGGAGTTTTTCTTAATTGTTCCACCACAGAGTAGTCTGATAGTTTCATCTTCCTTAGGAACTCCTCTGCCTCTCCTTCAGTGACCGAACTCTTTATTTGTATTTGGTCATTTTTAGTTTTACTTAATTCCATCGGGGCATAACATCTTCCTGAACGCGTTATTCCTACTACTTCATCTATTTCTTTATCGACTTCTTTCCCCTTGTATGTCACGACAGTAGGCTCATAATTCCAAGGAACAACTTTGGGGTTAGTCATTGGGAGTTGGGATACTGGCCTGATAATCACAGGAGGTATATGGGCCCCTTGAACGATCAAGATAGGCTTGTTTGGCCTTTTTGGGTAAACGATCTTGCCTTACTCGGACTTTCCCAAACATCTTCAAGTGCTCCTTTCACAGTTAATATGGGTGTGTTTGATGGGCTTAATTTTTCTAACCTACTTTCCACTCTAAAGGCATCACTTTTGTCAAATCAACAACATTCGCCGACTTCTTTATGCCAGTTCCAACCTTAAGGGTTGGCTTATACCGATATTCAAATAATCTGTGACCCTTCATCATTTCTAGCATGTTTGTTTCAATATGCCTCGGCAATGGATTTTGATTGATGTTGGATCCACTCGGATTTTCAACTATAATTCAATTAGAATCGATCAAATCCTAAATGACCCTTTTCAAATACCAACATCTCTCTATGTTGTGACATGGGGTCAAATGCTACTGTACTGAGCCAAAGCTTCATGCCCTTCTTGAATTGCAATCATTGAGTTCAGATTCAGAGCTGACTGAATGGCTTCATCTTTTGCATTAGAACAATATGCACAATGTTGAGAATAATCTAGATTTCTCGGGGGAGGATTCAACATCTTTCTCTCAATATGACTCAAAACATTCAACATCCTTAATTTTTGGAACAAGCTATCATATGACTCCCCAATAGGAGTGAACTCATCTTTAACTCCATTTACCTTCTTGTATTGTGGTGTAGGATGAAAAGGAATTTTAGAAGTATTTTGATGAACTTGTGGGGTGGTGGATGATTTTAGGGAAGTGGTGCACGCCATTGTGGATAAGAAGGGGGTGCAATTGGTTGTGCGTTAAAAACAGGATATGGAGAGTATGGGACAAAATATTGTGGAGATTGGGAAGGAAAATAGTGATGTGGGGAATTATCTTGGACATAAGTCCTAGGCGCTGATACAATAGTGGCTACATCCTCCCTTCTCTTCTTCCCTCCAATATTTTTAGAACCATTTGAAGCACTTGTGTTGTTGCTTTTAAGGCAGCTTGACTTACAATCTTTCCAGAGTTCATGCCAATTTCCACCATTTCCCCTACCTTAATAGCTTCAGCAAATGTTTTCCCGACGACAGGAAGCAAATAGTGAAAGTAATCAGGTTCTTGTGATTGGATAAAAAGACCAATCATCTCTGACTCCTTCATTGGTAGTTTAACCCTAGCAGGTTGCTCACTCCATCTGACAGCATATTCACAAAAAATTTTCATGGTCTTTTTTCTCGTGTTGGCTAGCGAGGAGCGATCTGGCACAATGTCAATATTATATTGGAATAGTTGCACAAAACATTGAGCCAAATCATCCCATGTATTCCAGTTGGCAATATCCTAATCTATGAACCATTCAGATGCAATCCCTACTAAGTTTTCCCCAAAATACGCCATAAGTAGCTCTTCTTTTCCCTCTGCACCCCTCAATTGATTGCAATATCTCTTCAAATGAGCTATGGGGTCTCAGTGACCATCGTATTTCTCAAACTTTGGGGTTTTAAAAACAACAGGCAAATGGACGTGAGGAAACATACACAAGTCACTGAATGAGATGTTTTTGTGGCCTCCTAGTCCTTGCATATCTCTTATACTCCGTTAAAAACTCTTTATTTTTTTAGCCATTTCTTCATGTTCCTCATTCTTAATCATCTTTTCAACTTTGACAAGGGAACAATATTGATGAATGTGGGGATAAGAGCTTGGAATTTTAATGGCCTCTTCAAGAGTGTAACTATGGTTATGACGAACTTTGGACGGAGGATCCCTATTGGATTTGGGCACCATTGTTGGTTGCAAGACGCTGTTACTCAGAGTAGTTGACACAAATAGTGGATTACTTATCATAGATGTAGTCGAAGGGTGCACCATAGAAGTTCCAACTACATTGGATGTGTTAGCATAGGGGCCGAATCTAGGGGGATATATTGGATCGCTTGTCGACACCTGGATAGGGGGCGACATATTTGTATTAAGATAGTCCCGAATTGAAGACGGTGGATATTGTCCACTCATCCAAGCCTCGTACATATCTGCCATTTGTTGTTTTAATTCCCTTATCTCTTCCGTTGACCCTATTTCTTGTGAAGTCATCTGGTTTTGAATCTTATCATTGTCGATTCATTCCCGTCTTTGTGGGCCATTTTTTCTTTCCCTTTCGACCTTGTCTTGTAAGGATGTGATGTCAGCTTAACCACAAACCAACCACCTTTAAGCTAGTATGTCTCTCTTTCTCTCTCTCTCTCTCTCTCTCTCTCTCTATGAATGGAGTAATAAACAGATTAGTGTTAAGAAATTATGCACATTGCAGCCACATACATACTTCTAATATGGAAGATCTTATGTTTCATCCCAGCTTACGTAGGCGTTCTTCTCTTACTTACTTATTTATTTATTTTATTATTATTATTTATTTGTTTATTTATTTATTTACTTATTTATTTATTTGGATCGAACCTCTTGGGTTGCCTACGTATCATGTTGGTGCATGAATCAGATCTTTGCGTAGTTCGAGAGAGATATTAATAATCATTTTTTAATGGCATGACATATGCACATAAGGTGACTAAAAGCAAATCTTTTTCATTCATTTTCAAATATTTCTAAAACAATGATTTGAATAAAACATGAAAAATAGAAGTATCTAAGACTTAGATAGACTCTAAAAAGAAATAAAATAACAAAACGAGAGAAAAATAAATAAATAAACATAAAAATAAAACAACCACTACTAAGAAAATAGACTCGAAAATAAACTAATTCCTTGGATCTCAATCATCTCCAAGACCCTTATAAATCATCGCCAATGCTTTCGGTAGATGTAAAGCCAAAGCACGGCCTGTCGGCCCAACCTCTCATCGTTCTGGTGTAGATATCCAGCATAAACATCATTGAGTTCATCCCTGAGTTGTAGTATTTAATCTCTGGTTGTATCCATGCTGTCATAACAATTCTATAACCAGTGTTGAGCAGTATTGACTTCATGTGTCAAATTTTCCCCTTGTTCTTGGAGCTCTTCAATTTGAAGGCAGAGTGCATCTCGCTCGGCTATCCTTTGACTTCTCTCAGTCTCACACTCTACCTGATAAGCACTGAAACACCTTGCTATTTCTCTTTCCCGTTCCATAGAGGCCTTAACTTGGGTCTGGTGTCTAGATTGTGCAAAGATAAGATGGGCATTTTCTTTTTTATACTCCTCTTCTTGTTGCTACATAGCGCCTGTGGCAATGCCCAAGTCTTTTTGTAAGGTCAGAATGGTAGAACGGTGTTTTGTAACTCTAACTTCAAATATCGCATCACGTTGGGCCAACTCCTCTTTAGGGTTCTTCAGGTCATTACTTAGGATATCCAGAGTTGATTTATAACTTCTTTCGACTTCAACGCGAGCTTGCTTAATCCTAACCTCAATTTCTGCTTCTCAATCTATGGGTCCTTTTATTGATCCTTCTAGCATAACCTTAGGAGGGGGCTAATCATGAACGCGCTCTAAGTATGCTTGGTCCACCTCACCTTTGGTGCAATCCTTCACCATATCGTGGGGACTTGAGAGTATGCATCCCCTCCAAATCTTAAATATTCTCTGATTGCCTTAAAGGAATCTCGGGACGAAACTCATACATGAATTCCCGCATATCTTGATTAGGTGATAGAAACTGGCGTCGCCCAAGTTGTCGCATAACTCTAAGTGGCATGTAAGGTTGGACACCTCAAAGACCCATTAAGACGATGAATGATCGAAAAGTAGACATGTATATCACCTTGGCCAACGGAAACTAGTGATAATTCCACACAATCTTATCAGTAGTCAGATTATTGAGGTATTGCTTCCAAGTCTCAATACCCTTCGAAAAACTATGATCTTTGATTCTTTCCTTGTGGCCTCCAATATAATCATTCCATTCTACTTTAAAGTCCACTGCATAAGGGTGATAACGAATGTGCTCAAACATCCATAGTTGTAATAACATATTGCATCCCTCAAAGTAGTCTTTTCCATCATTACAAATTGTTAAAGCACGATAGATGTCTGCCAGAATAATTGGTACGAGGGTGATATTAGGCTTTTTCTCAAAAGCTGTAATGACTGCAGCCAAGTTCATGCTAATCTTTCCTCCCTTTTTTAAAAATACTATGATCCCCAAAAAAGCCACCACGAAGGCATCATAACTGTGCGCTTCCCAGGTCAAACGACATCCATTATTACAGAGTTTCTTTCCATATACTTCGAATCCATCCTGTTTGTCATATCTTCTGTACAAAAATTCTAACGAAACTCATCCATTATCAAGACAACCACCCATATCATTCTCATTTATGTGCTGTAACTCTAAAAACCTCCTCCCATTAATATGTTTTGGTATCATAGGCTCTCCTTTGTGAAGATATTTACCCTTTCCAATGAATTCCCCTATCTCTTCAAGTGTGGGGGTGAGTTTACAACCAGAAAAATGGAATACGTTCCTAAACGGATCCCAAAAATGAACTAGTGCTTCTATCAAATCTCGTCGTGGCTCAACATACAAAAGGTTTCGTAGAAATCTCAAGCGTTTGAACACCATTCCTTTTTCATGATTTGTCATATTTTCATACCATGTTTTCAAAAGTGTCAGAGACTTATCCAATATCATGAATCGAGGTGATTGATCCTCCCTTTGCCTCTTATCTCCCTTTCCATATGGATTTATATTTTTCTATATTATGATAATGACAAATTAGAGTTTAGTAAAATATTTTTTTTAATAAGAAATACGTAAGAATTATAGAATTATAAACACTATTGGACACCAAGATGAGAATCATCACATTTTTATCCAAGTCCTATACCCTTTTTTTAAAAAAAAATTCTATTAAATATTCTGAGTAGAGTTAAGGGATACCAAAAAAAAGTAATTTTATTTTTATTTTTAATTTTATTTTATATTTCTTTTTTTATATGATTATATATAATTATCACTCAAAAGTTTTTCCCAAAAACATCTTTTATTAGATAACCAAGCCAGACCCCCTTTTTTTAAAAAAAAAATAGTATATTTTATTATATTTTATTTTTCGTTAACTAAATTTTCAACCCTTTTTTTATTTTATATAGAAAAAAAATTGATGGTGATAATAGATTTTCTATTTGTGAAAGAAATAAAAAATTTGATAGAAAAAATTGTGTTTAATAAAAGGAAGACAAAATTTTTAATTTTACATCTTTATAAATTTTTGTTTTAATTAATTCATCTAAAGCCGGTCAACATTTGTATAGCCTTCCCAATAATGAAACAAGTAGCACAAATAATGCAAATGACAGTCTTAAGTAGGGGTACCTGTCCTAGACAGGCTTGACCCTTGTGTCGAGCTCCCCATTAATTCAACAATATGCATGATGCAGATAAATCAGATCCTATTAGGGATAGTCATCATTGAGGCTTGTTTTACTAGGTAAACAACCTAACAGAGCATGTGTCTAGACTGACTGTAAAACGAGCGGACCACTCGAGTCGAGAAGGGAAATCTTACCAGTAGCAGCGCTTTCCGGGCTCACTGCAAGTCCTTCTCATCCTAAGACATTTGTTTTTATAAAATCCTTCCCAGGAGCGTTGCCGCATCTCTGGTATCTCATGGCTCGAGAGCGTAATCACATCTCCAAATAAAGTATCTCAGAAGAGTCAGATGGATGCGCGAGGAAAGACAGTTATATAATAGTTAACATAATATCCAACATGGTAAATAAGCAAGCAGATAACAAATTATGTCATTAAATACAATATCCAAAAACTGATAAATACGTAAATGAATAATAAAGTCATGTAGAAGTCAATATTTACAAGCTCAAATTCTAGTTAGTCCCCAGCAAAGTCCCCATCTGTCACACCCCTATTTTTTCCTTAAAATTGAAAAGCTTGTTTTGAAAGAAAAGAGTTTTTTCAATTCAAGAGACATTTTGAAAAGGGATTATTCTATATTCAGAGTCGCAACTTGGAATTTAGTTATGATGTTTCAAGTCACCTTTTTTGTTTAATCCCCAACCAAAAGGAAATGACTCTTTGCTTGGCTTGCGAACAAGAAATTCGGGTAAGAAATTATGTTGACCGAGGGGAAGGTATTAGGCATCCCTTGAGTCCCGTGGTTCTAGCACGGTCACTTTATTGACTTTTATGACTTAAACTAATTTTTTAATATTATATTATTAAGACAAATATATTTACCCTC
Source organism: Solanum pennellii (assembly GCF_001406875.1). NCBI lineage: Eukaryota > Viridiplantae > Streptophyta > Magnoliopsida > Solanales > Solanaceae > Solanum > Solanum pennellii. Next base: position 20,568,462 of record NC_028637.1, on the reverse strand, counting down.
ATTCTTTGATTTATATTATCATATTTAAAACTATACTATTTTATAAACATGTGAAGCTTTTACACATTTTTATTATTTATTTATTTATTTTTCATGCTTTCAACATTTGTCTGCTTCTTAATTTCTCTATTTTATTTTATTCTTCTTATTTGTTTTCTTATTGTATTTTTGTTTCTCTCTTCTTATTTATTTTTGTACTAATTTTCACCTTTTTTTTGTTTAACTTTCCTTATTTTATATTTTTTTTTACATTGATTTTTCTTCTTTTTCTTTTCTTACCTTTTTTTTTAAAAAATAGTTGTTCTTTTTTAATTGATAATAATAAAATATTTTATTATTTTTTTAACACTATACTTTTTGTTTCTTTTCATTTTTACAGTATTTTTTATTTTTTATTTTTTCCTGTACATTTTCACCATTCTTTTTATTATATTATTTTGTTGTTTTTTCTATTATTGTTTTTCTGATTCAGATGTCCTTTCTCTACTACTTCTTTTCTTCTTTTGTTATTCACATATTCTATCTATTTTCCTTATTCTATTTTATTGTTATTATTCTTTTTATCTTTTTTCTTTCAATTTATTATCTTCTCCTTATCCTAACAAGTTTATTATTATTATTCTTAATAGCATCCAAAAAATAATAATGTAAGACAACACACATAATATAATATAAAACTTAATTTAATACTTTTTTAAACACAATCAAACAAAGAATTCATTCAAATTAGTAAGACATGAATATAAAAATTTGGATAGCTATGCATATTATCATTAGAAAATTAACATTTTTACATAATAACTACACATATTATCATTATATAACTAAATATGAAAAATAAGAATAGACTTAGACAATAATTTTACTTAAGCATGAAATGAACTATGGGTTATTTAAGATGAAATAAACTACGGTTTGTTATAGCAATTTCACACAAAATATAACTATATAAAGGATCTAAACATAAAGTTGATATGAAATATTTGAACATATTTCATATAAAAACATAATGGTTTAACCACATGTGAAATTTGACAACTTCAATATATTGCAATCAGTGCTTGTATAAACATGATATTAAATTATTAAATAAAAATTAAATGGTACCCTTGCGAAAATTTCACCAAAAGAAAACAATTCGAATAAGGAACCACGAACTCCAAACTACGAAAGTAAACCTCAAGTTCAACTTTTGTTTGTGAGTCAAAGCAAAATATAAAATAAAATGTGAATATATTTGTTGATTTTTTGTTTGAGCGTGATTCTCTTCCTTTTTGTGAGTATTTTTTTTCTTATCACGTTTGTCCTCCTTTTTCTTCCTGATTTTTTTTCATGTCTCTGTGTGTGTATGTATAATAATGTTTAGTAGTGTGTACATGTGTGCAGGTCGTGGGGAAGTGGGTAAAGTAGGGGGTAAGACTGGTGCGGAACCGAAATCGGGTGAACCGGACCAGTAAGTTCCGAAATCGGGACGAAATCGATACTGTGAGAACCGGTACCGTTTCGGAACAGGGAATGCACCGAAACGGTAAACAGGTAAATTTTGTCGTGTTCCGTCCCGGTCTGGAAGGGAACCTGTAGTATACCGGACCGGTAACCGGGACGGACCGGTATTAAAAAAAATAAATTATTTAAAACTTAAAGATTTAATTTTTTTATATTGAATATAATTTTTATTATAATAATTAAAAAAATTAAAAATTTAAATTTCAAACATTAAAAATTAAAAAAAATTAAATTTTAAAACTTTAAAGTTATAAAATTTAAATTTCAAACTCTTAAAGTTTGAAAATTTTAAATTCAAACTTTAAAGTTTAAATTTGAAATTTTCAAATTTTAAAAGTTTGAAATTTAAATTTTATAAACTTTAATGTTTGGAAATTTCAAATTCAAACTTTAAAGTTATAAAATTTAAATTTCGAACTTTTCAAGTTTGAAATTTTTAAATTCAAACTTTTAAAATTTGGAAATTTTAAATTCAAATTTTAAAGTTATAAATTTTAAATTTCAAACTCTTAAAGTTTGAAATTTTTAAATTCAAACTTCAAAGTTATAAAATTAAAAATTGATAATATTAAAAATTAAATTTAATACAACAATATTAAAAAACAAATTAAGGCGAATAGCCTATATTTTTATTAATATTTATTTGATATTACAATTACATTTACAAAAATATTAGTAGGGTATCAAAAGATTTAATCTACACAGCCACCTTCTAGGAAGGGTTCTGTTTGAATTAAATCTCGAATTATCATACTTTTACTAATAGTTGGTGCCACCATATAAATCCCTTCGTAAATCATTCAACATTTCTTTAGTAACATGTTCGGGAATTGGTTGAATAGAAAGATCTTTCATTGCTTCAATCTCGTCGTCACTATAATCCGGAATTTCTTCTAATACATCATTAATATCTAAGTTAAGATATATTTTTTCAACCAATTTTTATGCACCTACATCTTTATACTAAGGGTTTAACAAAGATGCGGTTCAATAAATTTGATGAATAGGAATATAATATTTTTAAAATTTTAGAATTATTTTTTCAATGATTTGTTGAAATCTTGGTTTATTTTTAAATTTATATAATTTAGAAGAAATCGTATAAATATCAGGCAAAACAATACAAATTGATGGACTATAAAGTACAGATATTCTTTTTGTAGTTAAGTAAAAAACTTTTAGAAAATCTATAAGTTCATTTATATCACGCCAATCACTATCATCTAGTCTATATGTCATATTAGAATTATGAGCATTCCAAACCATTTGTAAGGGTATTCTATATTCATAAGCGACTACAAGCATTTCATATAAAGTATTCCATCTAGTAGCCACTGTTTTTGAAATTTTTCTAGGTGGAAGATTATTTTCAAAACAACGATTTTAAAAATATTTACGCCTAGACTTAACTTGACATTTAAATATAAAATGACATGCATTTTCAACTTTCGTACATCCGTTATCATACATATGTACACTATCTCTAACCATCAAATTATATATATGTGCAGTACACCTAATATGATAATTATCACCATAGAAAGGACAAAGAGTAGGTTTTAAATATTCAACAGCAACATTATTACTTGAAGCATTATCTAAGGTTATACTACTTATTTTATCACATATTCCATAACTTTGTAAAATATCTAAAATAGTTTGAGAAATATAACTACCACTTTTTTTGCATTTGACAATATTTATAACCTAAAAATCTTTTTTGCATATACCAATTTTCATCAATCCAATGTGCAGTAACAGTCAAATAATCGTTACCGTTTACACTACGACCCATATCAGAAGTAATAGCTATTTTACAAGTATTATAATAAAATAAACAACGAAGATATTGAAAATGTTGTGCATGATAATCAAATACAGCCTTTTTATTGTATTTCTAGCAAAACCTTTAAAATTTGGATTATATACAATTTGAATATAATGTATAAAATTGAGATTTTCAGCGAAACTAAATGGCAAACCCATAACACATATCATTTTAGCTAGTTTTTCAAGATCTTTTTCTCTACTATATGAAAGTGGTAAATTAGAGCCAGAAACATTAGACGGATTTGATTGTATTTGTACCATGTTAGAGCCGCCTACTCCTACATTTTCAGGAAGGGGGGTACCATTTTTTTTAGCTTCCGCTACCGCTTTTTAGCATGCAAAAATTTATTTTTACAACAAGACATTAAATGACTACTCAAATGTCCCGTCCCGTTAGATTACCAACAGTTTTATGATTTAATCTATGTTTATATTTATTATAAATAGCTTGTGTTTTATCTTCATTTTGTGTCATAAATTGTCAAACAACCGATGTTTTAGCACGTTCTACCTTATGCCTAGGATGTACGGGAGAAACAGGGGCAGGACAACGAAAGGGAGCGGGACTGGAAGTATTAGTAGTCGTAGGGTGCTCAGTTTCATCATCATCATCATCAAAAGTAGGCGTATCAGTATAATTATCATTATCATTGTCATTATCATTATCACTAGGCAAATCCTCATCAAATTACCAAAGCGACGTTGTAAATGTTCATGATAAGGATCTAATCCTGAATTACTATCAATATTAAAAACCGTATCATCAACATGTGTATAATCATCCGTATTTATTCTTAATATAGTAGATTTTTTAGTTTTTGATTTAGAAGAACTATCGATTTTTGCATTATCGGAGGACGTAAAGTTACACATATTTTTTACACGCTCTAGTGCATTTTTTTACCCTTTTCTTTTTGAACAATATTTTTACCAAAATCCATAGTAAAATATTAAACGTGAGATTATATATAATACGAAAAATGTAATGCAAATAATAAATCACAAAATAAATAAATAATTATTTAAGTATAAATGAAATGTAAAATAAAAGTTGGAAAGAGTGTACCGAATATCTACTTAAAAATGTAGACGTTTATGACCGCCGAAAGCCGAATGTGAAAAGTTGAAAGTTGAATTTTGAAGCTCCAAATCAAATTTCCAAAGACCAAATAAGGCAACACCAAAATTTAAGATATTATATATTAGAGAATTAGAGAGTAGAGAGTAGAGAGTTCAGAGAGTAGAAGATGAATAAATTATTTTGTGATTTAAAAGAATGAAATTTAGGGGTATTTATAAGTAAAAAAATGGGTTAAAGTATAATTTTTAAAACTTTAAAAAAATTTGGGAGGGGGGGGGGGTAGGAGTGTAAGTGGCTGATTTGGGTCAAATAGCCGTTGGGGGCCCACTAGTCGTTACCCAACGGCTATAAACGGATAGGTTTTTACAAAAAAAAAATGACCGGACCAAACCGATAACGGACCGATAATTTTTGGAATCGAGAGGGACCGATAAATCCAGATTTCTGTCCCGTTACCGGTCTCGAAATCGGACCAAACTGGTCTATACCCAAATTAACCGATATCGAACCGATAACCGGGACTTACCGATTCCGCTGCCAGACTAAGTAGGGGGTAATGGGAATGATTTCTCTTTTTATATATAAAATAATGATCATATAATTATTAATTGTATTGAATAAATAATAAATAAAACTAAATGGCTTAATTAAAAAAAATATAACCAAATGGCTTAATTAAAAAAATATAACTAAGACACACACACGCACGCACGCACGCACGCAGACACACACACACACACACACATGCACAGGCACGCACACACACGCACACACACACACACATTTTCTTTTAACAATAAAAAATAAATTTATCTAATAAAAACTATATTTATGTTCTTTGTTTTTATATCTTTAAATAAACTTAATGAAAATAATATAAAAGTCAAAATATATATAATTTAGATTTATAAAAATATTTATGCTCTAAAAATTGATATTAAACTTAAATTCGATCAAAAATTACGCGTCTACAAAAAATGAAAAATTATAAATCAATTCTTTGTCTGTCTTGAAATAAATCGCATTCCGCATTCTTCAAATATTATTCCTTATTATCAAATAATATCTGTTGATCAATAACGACCAACTTTGAAAAAAAAATGTCAGACTAACAATCTAGTTTAAAAAATTATAGTAAGCAAACTACTGTATGAAGAAAGAAAATATACTTCCAATCTACATATTACAAAAATACAGAATATGAAAAGACCCAAAGTTAATTAAAATATAATTACTTTAATACATACTAAAAGTCATTGTAACTATAATTGAAAATAAAGAAATTGTTGATAAAAACAAACGGAAAGGAAGAATTATGATTCGAATAAATAAAATATATTCATTAATTTCACAATTTTAAAAAATTAAATCTCTTAATTAGTGCTATTTTTAGTCATTAGTTATTTTAGTATAAGAAAACTTACAACTAATCAAATTAACGTTTCTTTTTTGTTAATTTTAGTTACCTCCAATTTAGCAGTAATTTTATTTAGTTAATCAAAATTTACATTTCTTTTTAAGTTAATGCTATAATCAAATTAACATTTTTTTTATTTTAGTTATTGTCGATTTAGCAATGACGTCAATGTACTATTCCCTCGGACCTCCATTCAATTTTACTTGTCACGTGTTGACTTGGCACACTCATTAAGAAAATAATTATTAATATAGGCATTATATCAAACTATTCCCTTGTTCAATGATATCTTGAAAAAATATTACAAAAATAAATATTCAATTAAGGGTAAAATGTGAAAAATAACCAATTTTCTTTATATGTAAAAAAGTGACAAGTAAAAATGAAAGTCTATTTATTTTAAGAATAATTGATAAGTAAAAATGAACAGAAGGAGTATTTATTATTCCCTCCGTCCCATTTTATGTTGCACTTTTCAATTTCGAGATTCAAACAAATCAATTTTGATCGTAATCTTTTCATAGATCTTTTAAACATTTTGAATTATCAATTGTTGTTACTTATAGTACTCTTTACGTAGTTTACAAATATATAAATTTCATTTCAAAAAAATTTAAAAAATTTAATAAATTTTCTTGTCAAACTTAAACTATTTGACTTGTGAAAAGCGAAAAGTTCGCATAAATTGGGACAGAGGGAATATAAAATTTTGTTGGATATTACAAAAAGAATACACATATTAACTCTCTGTATTAGTAGTATCTTATTATTACATATTTTCATGTCACTAATAATGCAAGTATTAATTATACACTTTAGAATCGTTTGGTGGACTGTATAAGAATAATGTTAATTAAAGTATATTAATAATGTTTGTATTAGTTATGCTTGAATTAGTTAGTCATAATTTATTTTTATTCATAATTTTATTGTATTAAATATAACATGCATTGCATTAAAGAAACTTATTTACAAATACCCTCCATAATTATCTTGGAAAAGATGTAACAACGATTATAATGTTAGTTAAAGTATATTAATAATGTTTGTATTAGTTATGTTTGAATTAGTTAGTCATAAATTATTTCTATACATAGTTTGATTGTATTAAAAATAAGATACATTGCATTAAAGAAATTTATTTACAAATACCCTCCATAATTATCATGGAAAAGATGTAACAATGATTTTGAAAGACAAATGAGTCTTTAACTATGTAATCAATGCATGAATTAAAACCTTTCATTATTAATTCCTAGATATTTATGGTGTTAGTAATACACGCATTAATACACAATAGAATGTGTTTAACATAGTTTGTACAAATATTAGAAAAGAACGCTAGATAAAGGGTGTGTTTGGTATGAAGGAAAATATTTTCCATGTGAAATATTTTTTCTTGAAAATGTTTTTCTGAAAAACAAGTAGATTGATGACTTATTTTCTCATGTTTGGTTGGTCGAAAATATTTTAGTGTTTGATTTATCAATGATTTTTTTTGGGAGAAATATCTTTTATTTTTACTAGAATAGAATATATTTTTTAAAAACAACTAAAAATTTATTTTGGGAGGTGAGATGGGGTGGGGGTGGGTTGAGTGGAGAGGTCGAGGGTTATACACAAAACTAATATATGCACTATTTTTGCTAATACATCCTACCAAACAACCCCTCCACTGTCAGGCAGAGCCATCACAACCCTTTCAACAAAAAATATTACTATTTATACATGGTTAAATTTTTATTTTATGTGTGTGTGTGTATATGTATATATATATATATATATATATATATGTCGAACTCCTTTCAATTAGTTCATGTATTCACTTTTTTTATTTTGAACCTTCTTGGTAAAAATCATAACTCTATCACTGCCTACTGTCTATTAAAGTATATTACTAATACCTTCCTTGCTATTAGTAATGCAAAGAATTTTAATACATGCATTAGCATAATTGAAAACTCATTGCCCCTCAAGATTATCTTTTACACTTTTCCATCATAGATATGAAGAATACATTTTGTAAATAAATATTCTTTATAGAAAAAATACATAAAAACCTTCCCAAATTTGGCAGCAAAAATCCTTAAATTATACGGGCATTTAAATATCCCTTAATTTTTCAAGTTATTTAAACACCCCCTAAAGAATGACGTGGCATGAAAAGTGAGTGCTATCTCCTTAAAGTGCATGAAAAAAAAAACTGAATCTTTTTAAAGTCCTACACATTACCTTTTTTTTATCAATATATAATTAATGTTTTAAATAACTTTTCTTGATATATTAACTCTCTAAAAGTATGTCAAATTTTTTATTTGGAGGTATATAGAATTAGCGGGTCCCCTTTTTTATTTCTTTAATTTTTTTCTTTTCATTTTTGTTGTCTTCCTCAATATACATTTTTCTTCATTGAAACACTTCCTCATCCATCTTTTTGCCTCATTTCAAAAAAGAATTATTTTCATTTTACTAGTTCTTTATTAATTCGTACAATTCAATACGAAGTCATTTTATTAACGTTGATTTAGCTTTATATTATTGGTATTGATTTCATAAACGTAAATTTTCTTGAATTATGAGTGACCCATTTTGATATCTATATCTATTCAAATATTTCTCGTAGAACTTATATTTTTTTATCGATTTCCTTATGCAATTTTTATTTCTTATTTGAGTTGTCAAGAAAAAATTAGCTTTCAAAAAAAGATTGTTCTCCAAAAGAATAAATTCGTGGATGGGTTCGAAGAAGATAATGTGAATATTATACTGTATTTTTTCATTATAGTTATTTTTTAAAAAATTGTTGAATAATGAAGAAGTTTGAAAGTAAGTATTGAAGGTTGAAATGGTGAATAACAAGGAAGAAGAAAGAGGGGCTGGAGGCATGCATTTATAAGTTAATTAATTGATAAACTTATTTAAAAAGATATTTATAAAAAATAGTGAATAAGTAAGAAAAAACTGACAAGTAATAATGTGGTACCTCCATGGTTATATGTGGCGCTTACGTGACTATAATGGGGCGGGTAAAAGTGATATTATAATCTCAGAATGGAAAATAATCACTTCGAAAATGAAAACATAGGTATCTAAACATCTGAATAGTTTAATTACTAAAATAAATTTTGTTGCCGAGTTTAGGATAGTTCATGTGTTTTCTCTTCTTTGTATAATGCATATTGTTTTCAATACTCAAATCAAACAATAAACAAAAAGTGATATACAGTATATATAATTAGTGTGACGCTACCAATACAAAAATTATTAATATAAACATCTCTAATACACTTTGCGTACTACTAAAATCGACGTAAGTTGTACACTATTTCCATGTTATTCAGAAATGCGTTTTCCAAATGGCTAATTTTTCTTTTTCCCAGGGTCATAATATATAAGCTTGGCGCATCTAATATCTACATGTTTTGGAACAGAAATAAATAAAAAAAAAAAGTTCAATAAGATAAGATGTTACAAAATAAAATAGTGATAAAGAAAAAAAAAAGATAACGAGGACAATCGATATAGGACAAGGCGAGTCAAACTATTAATGGTTCAAGAATTGCCATTCCCAGTCTCATACATGCCCTGTTTACGCCTTAGATTATGACTCTTTCAAGACCTGGCAAAACTTATGGTACATGCTTTACCACCAAACATAACTTCAAAAGAACAATAAAACAATAATACGTTTCAAAGGAGACCAAATCAAAAGCAGAAGAAAAATAAACAAAGATAATCCCCACAACTTGCACAAAAACAAACAAATAAATTGATCTACTTAGTATATTTTTGTAACCAACTCATTCAAGGCTTTTGGACAAAGATAAAGGGAAACAACAGTAATACTACAACAAATAGTACTCTCTCTGTTTAAAAAAAGATGGCCTAGTTTGACCTATGATCAAATGTACCAAAATGCCCTTCAATCTTATGATCTTAAATATACCACGTGGAAAGTTTAAGTATTGCTAAAAAAATTTATGATCTTAAACATATTGTTGGGTATGTAGCAAGAATTGATGGGAAATAAAGAGAAGGAAAGGAATCTGAAAAGTTGAGAACTTGAAGAGCTCGGAATTTGAAAAGTCCTCTTATGCTTTAATGAAAAAACATTTGTCCCTCATCGGTGATGGAAAGTAAAATAGGAGAGTTTAAATACAGAAACACTCTTATTGATTGTTAAAAGGGTTGGAAAGAGGGACCCCCCTCGCGCTGCCGTCGTCGTCGCTCGTCTCGGCTTCGACTTTTACAATGTTTCAACTTTTTGTTGACTAACCCAACCCGACTCGAATCCGCGCGCGATCCATTTTATTTGAACTTTTCCATTTTATTTAAATTTCCCGCCATGACTGTTCTGAAAGGTTGCAACTTTCAGGAACAGTCAGTACCATTTGAAAGGTTACGAACTTTCATTAATGGTCGTGTGAATTCTGAAAGGGTTGCAACCTTTCATAACATATTCTTCTTGCCTATAAATACCACTCATTCTTCAGAATATTTCCTAACGAATTTTCTTATCTTCTTCTTCTTCTTCTTCTGCACACATTTTTCTTCGTGTACTTTCATGTTGTGGATTGATTCGTTGACAGTAGAGTTTTTTGGTATCTACACTCTGCTAATTAAGATCATTTTACCCTAGAAGGTTATATTCCAAATCAAACCTCGGATACTAAAGGAAAATAATTTCCTTAAGGGGACACAGTGTGTTCAGTGAACTTGATCTTTTTCCAATTTAAAAGATTTTTTCAAATTCTGATACGTTCTTACAGATTTTAGTTAAATTTTTGTTCATCTCTCGTACTGGTTTTATAAATTTTAGTTATTTCGTGTTTTCTGAACAATTTATTAGAATCAATAATTTCTGATTTTGATAACACAGATCGAATACACATACCACGTGAAAAGTTAAAGTGTTGCCAAAAAAAGAAAAGGGATCATTTTTTTAAAAAAAAACTAAAAAGAAAATAAAGACATTTTTTTCAAAATGAAAGGAGTAATATTTTACACTCAAAGAAGTTAAGATAATCATATCTTACGCAATAAATAATAGAGTACATAATATATAAACAACTATAAATTTTATCATAAACGATACACAAATATGATGTGGCAAACAAAATTTGTATGTGGCCCACTTATATTTTGCCAATTGAATCTATTTCAGAAAATTGACCGAACTCTTCTTTCTCTCTCCTCC
>NC_028637.1:20549098-20557103 GCF_001406875.1 Solanum pennellii | reverse complement strand
CCTTTTTTCACTTTTTAACTTTTTTTTTCTAAAAATGTTTCAGATTTCATACTTAAACAACTTTATTCATGAAAAATATGACATTCTAAAGATTTTGCTTGATTCATTTTATTTTTAACATTATTTTTTCATATCTATATTAATTATTTATCATTGTTAAAAATAGTTATATATTTCTTTATATTATCGAAGATTTAATTAATTATAATTTTCTATTTTATTATAACAATTAATTTTTAAAGTTACAAATTAAATTTATAAAGCTATCCAAAAAAACTAAGGTATAAATTAGGAAAACTATTATTCTATCTATGATTTCTTAAGAAATTTGTAAAAGAAAAAATAAATTATTAATACGGAAACAACTTATTTTTCTCCGAACAATCTCATAATGAAAAAGCAATTCAATTCACAAATACTCTTCAAAAGTAAATATAACAGAAAGAACATCAACGTTCTTAACAAACAATAATATAAGTTCTACTACTATTATAATGAAATTCAAAAACAATATACATCCATAAACACATTATTTCCATCAATTTACACTATTTATTTCTTAATATAGTAAAATTTAATTAATATTTTATTTATTAACTTTACTTGCACATTTCTTAAGAAATTATAAATATAAATAATAATTTTAATAATTTATTCCTAAATAGAATTTTCGCAATTTTACAAAATTTATTTATAATTTTTTTTTAAAAATAATTGCTAGAATTAGAAAACATATTATATCTTTGATTATATAAACTAAAAAGTGCATTTCAAACAAATTTTATTAAAATAGAATAAATAGCATAAAATAAAAAAATAATAATAAAATATTAAACTAAAAACTTGTATAATGATTGTAAAATTTAAATAAGAACTCGGTGCATCAAAAAGGAAAGGTTAAACTAATCAGATCAGCGAATAAATTCAACAAATAAATTCTTACGATATGATTAAAGTATCTTAAAAAAGAAAAACATATTTAAAAGACATTAGAAAACAATTTATTGAGCAAAGGGACATAAAACAAAAAGAAAACAAAGAACCCTTAAAAATGTTCCTTTACTAGCTTGACAAATGGATTCCATTTATGTCCATTTGCCAATCAAACAATGTCTCATGCAGGTATGAGATAGCGAGCCTCGTACATAATAAAATTTTTCGGTCACAAATCTATATCACAAATAGACTAGCAAACAAGTTCTACACCCACCGCATAATTTCATTTACAACTCCAGATGCATGATTGCAGTTGCCAAATAAACAGGCAGACTTAGTGAGTAAGCCATAAATGAGTTCATCGTTCATCTGTATCCAATAGCTCTAAACTTGGGTCATGCATGAATTCTTTTTTTAAAAAAAACAAACTCAAAATACAGGCAATTAATATAATATTGAACCCCGTAATAAGATGGCATGTAGCAGAACCCGACACACGAACCGATAGAAGTTTGTAGTCTAAACTCATCTAATCCTCTCTATAATACGGGAAAAAAAGATTGATCACCCTGGGCAGCAAAATGTAGGTACCTCAAACATGCAAAATAAGAAGTCAACAAGAGGACAGGAGTTGAAACTGTCAGACATGCAAGAGAAGCACAACTGAGACAAAATACAAATAGCAAAGAAACAATCCCGGTCAAAGCGTAAAATATCTCTCTGTGAAGAACTGCAAAATACAGGATAAACAACAGCTAAAATTAGCAGGCCATCAAACTTAACAACGATCTGCAGACTGATATAGTCTGGAATAGTATCTATTTACCAGCCTGCAAGCAGTACTTCTTAATCAGACACAAAAACAAAAGAACTGCAGGTAGTCGAAGTTTCAGTATAACATGGATTAAAGCAGGTGAAGCACCTGAAAAGATGAATCATGAAACAAACAACATATGTCCAGTTGCAAACGCAAACCCTAAGACATGACTCAGGGGAAAGATAAGGCATGACTAATTCCAGAATTAATTTTCGGATGAGTTTATCCCATGGTTGGTTGGATAAACGCACCAGATAATTTATCCCGAAAATAAGTTTAACTTGGGATTGTAACGTTATTTTTATCCCATACTAAGGGTTGGTAGACAATCGCAGGATAACTAATCCCGGTGTAACTTGTTCCTCAACCAGATGAGCCCTTAAAGAAACATGCATGTGCTATAGTTAACTCTCAATAAATACAGCACAGGTATAAGTAATATCACCATCACATCTGTTTTAATGCCACTAGCAATAAGATACCCCTCTAATGCCATGAGATGAAAAAATAATAGATCAGAGATTTTATCTATCAACAAAAAAATGGGCTTAAGTGGAAACTAAAGAACAAGAAGCATCTCAACGACAGGTTGATCCCAATAAAAAGACTAGGCATTCGGGCCAGCAAAGAAGAAAACAATAAGCAGGCATTCTGCTCACCACATTCCAGCCTTTCAGCTACATCCCCTCGTGATAATCCAGCAGCTAGCAGGTATACCTATGGAAGCCCCCCAAAATATGATAGGTGATACATCATTCCAAGAAGTGGAAAGAGGTCATAACATTCAGAAACAAATACTAATGACAGTCACAAGGAGACAAGGAGGTCTAATTAAAGCAGAACATATCAAAACGTACCACATCTGCTGAATGGTTGGTACTGTTGGTGGGCTAATAAGAATAAACCATTACCATGCAATTTGATGAATGCATCAAGAGTAAGTTCTCAAATCTGCCACCTCTTTCAGAAGCACAAGTCAGTTGACCACGATTATATAGATGAAATAAACAGCAAAGAACTTGATTGCTAGCAAGCAGATGGATATATTCTTCAATGGGGTGATACCACCAAATGAAAATAACAGCTTTGGGATCCCAAAAAGATATCACAGCCAACCTCGGGCTAAAGTTGATAACCAACTATTCCAACTTAAGTATGCCCCGATGCTCTACTATATGATATTAGTGGTTGAAAGTTTACAATTAAGAGAGCTGCTGTACACGAAATTATGCCCTGGAGTGAATCATCCATATGGTTGCTAACACAAGAAAACTCAGATTACTCCCTTGCAAAGCAGAACAGAACGCATGCTCCAAGTGGTCAGGCATCACAACTTCATGGAAGCAAAGTAAAGTTAATTGCCCTAAGCTATAAAAAAATAAACCACTTGAAGGGCAGTGTTATAGATAAGAGGCTATCAATAGCCAACAACTTACATGGAAACAAGCAAGCACGTATCTAAACCAACCCAATCACATGGTTGCCACACATGCAATGCATATGCCGGGGGGGACAACCATGCTAAATACAACATTAAACCAATAATAAGAGCACATGACATGAATAATATGAAAATTTCCAAATCCAATTAAAAAGAGATTATTACATAGCTGTATCTTTGTATCAAGCAACACAGTATCTAACCTTTCATAACACCTAGACTTCCCTTCTACAAACAGCTGCCAAAAAACTAAACATTAAAGTAAGGAAAAGGAAAAGATTGAGAACACCTAAAGAAGTAACTACATTAGCACTTTATTAGGTAAAACTCAACAGGAAGATTTGATTCTCTTTGCCACTGTCAAAAGAACGGTAAACATTATGTACTGCAGTACAGATATATCGAAAATGGTGACAAAAAATCACACCAGTCAACATTGAAGCTTCTCAAAGAAGAGACGTACATTGACGAGGGAAACTTAGACAAGTCACCTTCGAAAATGCTCTTCATCATTTATCTCCTGTCAATTCATCCTCATTCTTTGTTTGGGAATCTGCATCAACATCCACTCTAGAAGCCTCCTCCATGGTAACATCTTCAACAATTGCATTATCCGATGCCTCAACCTCGTTTTCATTGTTCTTGTTCAATTGACTAAACTCAACCTCATCCCCAGTTTTAACGGCTGCATCATCTTTAAGTTCACTCTTGCTTTCAAGATTGCCAATGATTTCCTTCTCAAGGACTCCAACCATACCATCTCCTCCATCAACTTCATCTTCTTTTCCAACTTCATTGAATTCCTTTTCAACAGTCACATCATCTCCATCAACCTGTTCCCTTTCTTTTCCAACTCTCTCTTCATTTTCTGCAAACTCTGTGTCATCCTCAATCCTATTCTCTTCATTCCCTTTCACATTCCCAACTCCTTCTATGGGCCTTTCAATCAGTTCAGCATTGTTATCCTCCAAAGAATGGCCATCGCCATGACTCTCAGTCTCACTCTCAGTCTCATTCTCCACAACCTCCTCATTCATCTCATCATAGCCACGGCCTTGCCTCTCAAGACTCAGCAACCTCCTCCTCAAATCACCCAACTCCCTCTCCATCAAGAACAATCTATCCTTCAAAATCAAGTTCTCTTCCTCCAATTGAGCAATATGGGTATCCTGATCATCCACACGGTTACCCAACACATTGTTATACTCCGTCCCGCTATAGTTTGGGTAAATCATCTCAAACCTGCTCAAATCATGATCCAACCGCCTTTCGACCTCCACATGTTCTTCCACATCACTCTCACTTGATCCTCCCTCCTCTTCTTCCTCATCCTCAGGTCCTTCTGCCTCGTGACCTGGCGACCTCAGTCTAATCAACCCATTCATCGATCCATACCCATCCACTCCCCACTCCTCTTTCGCCATATCTACCAACACTTCCCTAGATGGAGAAAACATCGGAGTGGGCAAGACAGCAGGAGTCACAGGACAAGGAGACACCAAAGAAGCAATACCACCACTCTTTTTAGCCCTAATAATATACGAAGACGTGTTCCGAGGTGCATACGGTGCAGTCCTGTTATTGTTGTTATTATTATTATTATTATTATTATGATAAAATTTCTTCTTAGGGAAAAACCTCCTGGCCTTTAAGCGATTTTGTTGTTGTAAATCATTTAACGTAGGTGGCTTATACCCGCCTTGATTTCCAACAATTCCTCCGGCAATACTACTACCACTACCGCTAGTTCCAATCTCGTTCCTCCTAACTCCATCCATTCTCTTATCCTTCTTATTTACCTTTTTACCCTTCCAATTGTTTCTAGGACCCAAGGGTTTGGGATGCTTTCCAGGAACAAATTGCTTCAAATTATGATTATTAGGGTTTTGAAATTTGAGTTGATCCACCATAGACGGCGGTGGCATAGGCGGCTGCGGCCACATCCTATAGCTCCGATTCATCATCTGAGGCTGCTGCTGCATCATCAACGGAGGCACACTCATTCTCATACTCATATTCAAATCATACATCGAATTAAAGCTATATTTATCATTCTCTACTACCTGCTGTGGTTGTTGTTGAAGCTGTGGATTCAAGATCTGAGGTTGACTCATACTTATCATTTGGTTTTGACCCATACTCATCCTCTGTTGTTGATTCATCATTTTTCCTTGCTCATTCATTACTCCAAAAACCACCAAAAACCAAAAACCCTAACCAAAAAAATCAAAAATCACAAATCAAATCAGTCACCCTTCAAATCAACGATTAATCGCCAAAAAATTACACAGAAAAAAGCAAAAGATTCCACAAAAATCAAAGAGATATACAGATTTTTCTAGAACTTGATGAAATCGAACAAAGGAAAAAACAGTTCCAACAATCTGATGTTTTTACCCTAAATTCAGTTTAATCTTTTGATGATTTTTTCTTCCTTTTATTCGATTATTCGATTCTTCTTCTTTAAATTTCGATCGGTATTTTTTTCGTGATCTTTGAATTTATGTATTCTAGTGGTGGGGGAGAAGGAGAGTCGGTGTTTATATAGGGGATGGGAAAAATTTAACGGCTGAGATTTATTTATAATGATAATGGATGATGGATAAGTGAAACGTGTTGTACCGGGTTTTTGACAAGGATTAGGTTTTGAGAAAATAACCGCCCTTACTTTTTCGATTGAATTACGTATACCGCCATTGTGAATTTTGTAAATTACATAGGCGTCCCTCATTTTTTGAGAATAGTACAATGAAGTTCAATTTGTTGTAAAATGGTGTTGGATGTCCACGTGGCTAAACTTGATCTCTAAGTAGGTGGAATCTAGAGTAGGCGTTAGGTACTCGGTTCGATTTTATCAAATTTTGATTCGATTAAATTGATTTTATGAAAAAGTTTGTATTGAATATCAAATTTGATTTGTTTTTTCAACTCAGTTTGATTTGATTCGGTATATATAAAACAAATTTTATAGTGTGAATGAAAAACATAAAATAATGACAGAATCAAACTATAAAACACTGACAAATTTAAGTCATGTTAAGTGATGATGGTCTCATCATGAAATATTGAGAGTTGTTTGGTAGAGTGTATAAGAATAAGGCTAAATAAAATATATTAATTAGAAATACTTGTATTTATTATACAAGATGATTTGTAACGCATTGTTTGGTTTGATATACTAAAAATAAATATTTTCTCCGTTTAAAAAAGAATGACCTCCTTTCTTTTTTAGTTTGTTTAAAAAAGAATGACTTTCTTTCATTTTTTGTCTGTTTAAAAAAGAATGACCTCTTTTTTTTTTTAATAACTTTCCATGTGGCATGCTTAAGGTCACAGGATCAAAGGGCAATTTTGTACATTTGACCTAACTTTAGTTTAGAACCACAAGATTCAAAGACTTCTTTATACTCTTAAACTCTATGTTAAGTCAAATTAGATCATTTTTTTGTGAAACAGGGGGAATAATATATTTACTTACAATGATGTCATTCATAATTATGGTGAAAAAAAAAGATGAAAAAAATATTTTGAGGAGCAATGAGATATTTACCATACAAGTGCATGCATTAAATCCTTGTATTACTAATATATATCATGAATTTTCATGCATTAACAGTAGACTTTAATATGCAATAGAGTGTAAGCATTAGCTATACATAGCATGAAAAAGTATATCAAATAAGATAGTATTAATACATAAAGTTAGTGTATACATTATAAAGTTTAATTTTTCGATACACCAAAGTTCATAAATTATTACTAAATCGAAGATTCAAAATTGAAGAATCGAATTAATTCAATCCATTTAATTATTCGATAATTATGTCCATTTCTAGTGAAATATGAGCAATCTTCTTTTGCCCAATATTCATTCATATCACAAATCCTAAATAAATATTTACTTTATATTATAATATATATGTTTGCTATGTCACATTTATTTTATCTCAGCATCAATTGATTCCAAGTTGGTAATAATTTATTACATAATTGTGTTTTGCTATATTAGAATGAATAGTGATGTCTTTTTAATGGCTATTATTTATTATTATTTTATGAGAAAATACGGCATATTCCTTTTAAATTTGACGTCAAAATTTATATTAGCACTTTGATTATATGAATATTTAAATACTTATTTAACAGTTTTAAAATCATTAAATATCATCTTAAGAGCTGATGTGATACAAACAAATAAAAAAAATTAAATGATTATACCATACACATAATATTTCTTTATTGACCAATATATAACTAATAATTTTAACTTTTTATAAGTTAAATTTAAAAATAAAATGCGAAATTTCTTGTTTAAAAGTAAATGAAATTTGTGAGTTCAATTTTTTTTTTAAAAAAAAATTCTCTTTATTTGTCGTCTTCTTCAAATGTTTTCTTCCCCATTAAAACATTTCTTATACCTTTCTAGTCATTTTTCCTTCAAATTCATCTAATCATTCATCAATCCACAAAGTCCAACACCTAATTCATATTATTGAATGTAAATTTCTTCAATTTTTAGTGACCCATTTTAAATTTTATATGCAAAAATATGGGTCTATCAACTTTCTTATACAATCTTCATTTTTCATTTGAGTTGTTAAGAAAAAATTCTTTCAGAAAATATCATTCTCAAATGACAATTTGTAGGAGAGGTTTCGAAAATAAAAAAGTACTTATCCTTTTTTTTAAAAAAAAATAATGAATGTTGAAAAAGAAAACAACAACTGAAAGCCGAAAATGATCGGGGAAAAAAGAAAAGTCAATGAAGGCTAAAAATGATGAAAATCAAAAAAAGGAGAAAGAGAAGAGGG
>NC_028637.1:20536137-20548513 GCF_001406875.1 Solanum pennellii | reverse complement strand
GGGGGGGGGAGGGGGAAGGGAGTAGAAGAGAAGGGGTAGAAGAAGGTGGGACAATTGTGATTTTAAAATGCATTTCAAATTAATTGATTAATGTAATGAATTTTAAAAAAAAATTAAGATAAAGGGTAAATAAGCAAAAAAAAAAAAAGATTAAAAATTAATGACGTGGTGTTGTTATGACTGTGACGTGGCGCTTATGTGGATATAATGTGGCAAGTGAGAGTGGTATTCAACTCTCAGGGTTGTATTTAATTCACTTCAAAGATGTTAAGGGGATATCTAATCATCCGTGCATTTTAAGTGCTAAAGTAAGTTTTGCCGCCAAGTTCTGGAGAAATTTGATGTATTTTCTCCTATTTTATATATATGATAAATTTTGTTTTTCATTTTATTTTATTATTTAGATTATTTTTGTACAGTAATGTTAATAATATTTTAATTTTTTTTATATCAATGGCAAAACTTTATTTACTATATTTTATTTTTTCTTTTAAATTGTTAGTATAATTGTGGGTTATTAATATTATGTTCTTTTTAAATAATTTTTTTGCTTAAAAATTTCAAGTTTATCTTTTTAAGTTGCGTGAAAATTTTGTTTGATATAAGTTTCCCAATCATTTTCATCCGCTATTTTAACATTTCATAGGGTGGCATTGTATACAAATAAAAAAAACGTTTTGCTACTATAATTAACCAAATTGGACATCAAAATAAAATTAAATAATGAGCTTGAAGTGTTGGGTGTGTGTCAAAATCCAAATTCACAAGTCGTGATGACACCTATGTTCTCAACCAATAAGTAAGTCAACGCAATATATTTTATCAATTTTAACTAAATAGTGAAAGAAAAATAAACACTAAGTACGAACTGCGGAAAACTAAAAATACCACTCAAGAATTGGTGTCATAAGTACTAGAACTTCTAAAAGACGATGCAAGTCTGAAACTAAAACGACAAATCTAACATAAGGGATACCCTGTCTGAATACTAAATGACAGAATGAATTAAAAAAATAGGGGGAGGTGTGGGCCACGGAACAACCAAACAGCTCACCACAACTCCAAGACACTCCAAACTCGGACTCAAATTGCTCCATGAGCATGCTACTACTCGAAATCGGATCTGCACCACAAAGAGTGCAACAAGTGTAGTATGAGTATGAAATCACATGTACCCAGTATGTCTCATTGACCGACAGCGAAGAAGTAGTATAGGGAGTTTATATAAGAAAAATAAAATTTTAAATTATACAAGTATATATTACACTTACTAGTCAAGTTTCATCAAATAAAGGTAATCAAACATCAAGTACTTTCCAACCACCAAATAAAACATATAATTATAAAAAATGAAAGATGTGATAAAATGCAATGCAATATGATACCATGAAATGAAATGTCTTAGAATACCCAATACTCACTCAACCGTATATACATGATATTCCTCGAAAAATACATCGAGAGTTCATGACCCATGGGGGACTCGCGAGGTCTATATACCGACACGAACGAGCTTCACACGTCTGTGCGGATGATCTCAACGCACTTTCATAAAATCAAGCAATTTCCGCACGGACGATCTCCACGTGCCAAAATTACAATCTTAACATCACACCATCCCAGCACGGACAATCTCCACGTGCCCAACTTATACTCAATCTCATGTCAATGCATGTACACAATATCATTTCAAATAAGAGGATGATGATGCACCTCAATCAGTCAAGTATCAACATAATATACTACTAAAAAGACAGTGAATACCGACCTAAAAATTACCGACCTCAAATGATGTCAGTAATTTTCGACCTCCGGAGGTCAGTATTGTTAAAATTAATAAAACTAGTTGGTTTTTAGGCAAAATAAGGAGGGAAAAAATTCCGAACTCAAACGGTCGATAAATTTTGCGGATTAGATTAATTACAATAAAAACCGACTTCTTGACGTCGGTATTAAATAAAATAAATGAATAAACATATTTTATTTTCGGTACTTTATTTCATCAATATCCAAATACCGACATCATGAGGTCGGTATTTTTTATTTCATCCAAATACTGACATCATGAAGTCGGTATTTTTATTTCATCCAAATACTGACATCATGAAGTTGGTATTTTAATTTCATCCAAATACCGACCTCATGAAGTCGGTATTTTAATTTCATCCAAATACCGACCTCATGAAGTCGGTATTTTTTTTCCATCCAAATATCGACCTAATGAGGTCGACATTTTTACTTCATCTAAATACCGACCTCATGAGATCGATATTTATCTTTCATCTAATTACCGACCTAATAAGGTCGGTATTTTTATTTCATCCATAGCAAAATACCGACAGATGAGGTCGTTATTTTTATTTCATTCAAATACTGACATCATGAAGTCGGTATTTTTATTTCATTCAAATACCGACCTCATGAAGTCGGTATTTTTTCATCATCCAAATATCGACCTCAGGAGGTCGATACTTTTACTTCATCTAAATACCGACCTCATGAGATCGCTATTTATCTTTCATCTAAATACCGACCTAATGAGGTCGGTATCATGAGGTCGGTATTTTAATTTCATCCAAATACTGACATAATGAATATCGGTATTTTTATTTCACCCAAATATCGACCTCGTGAAGTCGGTAATTTTTCTTCATCCAAATATCGACCTCATGAGGTCGGTATTTTTACTTCATCTAAATACTGACTTCATGAGATCGATATTTATCTTTCATCTAAATACCGACCTAATGAGGTCAGTATTTTTATTTCATCCATATTCAAATACCGACATCACGAGGTCGGTATTTTCATTTCATCCAAATACTAACTTCATGAAGTCAGTATTTTTATTTTATCCAAATACCGACCTCGTGAAGTCGGTATTTTTTCTTCACCCAAATATCAACCTTTTGTGGTCAGTATTTTTACTTCTTCTAAATACGACTTCATGAGATCGATATTTATCTTTCATCTAAATACCGACCTAATGAGATCGGAATTTTATTTCATCCATATTCAAATATCGACATCATGAGGTCGGTATTTTTATTTCATCCAAATACTGACATCATGAAGTCGGTATTTTTATTTCATCCAAATACCGACCTCATGAAGTTGGTATCTTTTCTTCTTCTAAATATCGACCTCATGAGGTCGGTGATGTTATTTCAGTTAAATACCGACCTCATGAGGATGATTTTGCGTAAATTAAAAAACAAAAAATATTATAATACTGACTTCCAAAAATCGATAAAATTAAATATCATGCAATTTAATTAGTTTTAATATATATATTCATATCGTGCAATTAACTTTAAATAAATCGTACTCTGGATGACGATTTTATATAAGTTAAAAAATAAACTAATATAATATACCGACCTCTCGATGTCAATATTATTTATTTAATATGATTCCTTTTATTTTTCTTAAAATTTAATGTGATACCGACCTCATGAGATCGGTATTTTTTTGTTATCTAATTCTAATAAAAGCGACATCCGGAGGTTGGTTTGTTTAAAATATTTCTAATAATCATAATTTTTGTTATTTAACATAACACTAAAATTTCATTTGAAACTTACAATTAATTGTTCAAAAAGTGTAATAATTTTGTATACTTTATCAATAAAAATTTAGACTTCGCGAAAAAATTTAAAAAATTATAATCCATATTTAGAGTATGAAAGACGTTGATATGAATTAGGATATAATTATACTTATATTTCTAGAGTAATGTACAAAAATTTATTAGTCCGTCGTCTAATCGTGAACTTATTATCTCATGTTATGATGTAGAGGTGAAGAGCTAACATATAATTTATCGAGTATGAAATGCGAGATAGTATTATTATATACTTTCGATCTTGAATGTATGTCAAGTATAGTTATCACTTCCTAATTATGATGACATGTAAATGATACTTCATCTGAGTATGAAAGACGTTAATTAATTATATATAAAATACATTATCAATTAATTAAATATCGATGATCAATTTAAAGAGATTTATATATTAGAATTGATATTGATAAACTTTCGTTAATCGATAAAATTAAATTTATATAATTAGGAGGTGTATAATTTAGATTTATAAATTTAACTTGATGGATAAATTAAAATTATAAAATTAAACTTCTCTCTCTCTCTCTCTCTCTCTATCTTTTGATCTATCTATCTATCTATCTATCTATCTATCTATATATATATATATATATAATTAACATGATTACTTGTTATTTCTCTTAAAGTTTAATGTGATACCGGTCATATGAGGTCGATATTTTTTTTATTATATCTAATTACTTTTAATAAAAGCGACATACAGAGATTGGTTTGTTTAAAGTATTTCTATTAATCATAATTTTTGCTATTTAGGATAATATTAATATTTCATTTAAAACTTACAATTAATTGTTCAAAAAGTGTAACAATTTTGTATACTTTTATAAATAACAAGTTAGAATCTATGGAATAAATAAAAAAATATCTATAATTTATATTTAGAGTATAAATTATTATTTTATTATAATATTGAATTCACGATGTTGGTATTTATTAAATGTAGATAATTATTTTAATAAATATCAACATTTCGTGATCGATAAATTAATTATTCTAAAAAATACTGACATCCCGTGATCAGTAAATTAAATACTTCTCTTAAAAAAAAAGGATAATATCAAAACCCTAACTCAAATGTATCTCTCTCTCATACCCACCCCCTTCACCCGCCTCTCTCTCTTTCCCTCATCTCTTCTCCCCTCGCCCCGCTTTCCTCTTCTCCCCTCGCCCCGCTTTCCTCTTCTACTCCTCCGAACGGATCACCGGCGATCATCAGCCCCGGCAACTCCTCTCTCTCCCTCTCGTCTTCCTCTTCTCCTCTTCCCTTGACCCCTCTCTCTTTCCCCCTCCTCTCTTCTTTCTTCCTTTATCCCCCTCACGTCTCTTCTCCACAACGAACTCCGGCGAGGATCAACAACCGGCCATCGGCGAGCATCCGGTAGCAGCAACAGCAGCCACAACTCCGGCAGAACCCCAGGCGGTCAGCAGCTCCAACCAACGACAGCAAGCCAGCAGCTCGGCTAGAGGGCGATAGCAACAACACCAACTTCTCAAGCTGAGGCTCAAATGCCTGTGATTTCAAACCAAACGGATCTGTCTAGGTTTGTTTTACCTTTTTATTATTACCTCATAATTTTCTTAATGATGTTCATAAGTTATCAACAGTTTGTTACCCCTTTTTTATTATTACCTCATAATTTTTTGTATTGATGTTCATCAGTCTTTAGGACCACCTAAAGGAACTAGTTTTCTGTCTTTGGGAGTTGCTAATTTCTGCTTGCGTTTTTGTATGCACATCTCCCTTAATAGATTTTTATTGAAGTGCTTGAAGCGTTATTAGAATCTCTAGTTGAAAACATATTTCCAATTTTGTTTATTGAAGTGCTTGAAGTACTATTATTATGGTAGAGTTGTAATATTTTTGTTGTTAATAAATGGTTTTATCATAAAGAAAAAATCATACATCCTCGTGTTTGGGATAAATTAGTAGGTTGGTGGGAACCCATACTTGATTTGAGCTATTGATGTTAGTGATTCAAATCGAACTATTTTGAAATAAAAATACAAATGACTTAAGAGTATGACTTAATGCCCTACTTGATCTACTTGTATGTAACATGTGCATGTAAGTAAGTTCAAACTCTATTTTTCTAGTGTTAACTTTTTTTACCTCTTTTCGTGCTAGGCAACTCAGGAAGCTCAACATATAAAAAAGTTGATACAACATTATATTGCTTCTTTTTTCAAAGTTGGAGATAAGGTTTGATGATTACAAATCTCTAAAGTTTAAGTACAATTTTTTTATATAATGTGTTTGTATCCACCTACTTGATTTGTGTTCATCTTGTGTAGACACTTAGCTTTAACTTTAGAAATAAATATTTGTTAAGGATAAGTATCAATACTAGTTGATCCTATTGATGACTAAATCGATTTTCTTGCAAGATCGGTTTGTGTTCATCTAGTGTTGACACTTAGCTTTAGATTTAGATATAATATATTTGTTAAGCATAAGTACCAACACTAGTTGATCCTATTGATGACTAAATCAATTTTCTTGCAAGATTGGTTTGTTTCCATCTAGTGTTGACACTTAGCTTTAAATTTAGATATAATATATTTGTTAAGCATAAATACCAACACTAGTTGATCCTATTGATGACAAAATTGATTTTCTTGCAAAATTGATTTGTGTCCATCTAGTGTTGACACTTAGCTTTAAATTTAGAAATAATATATTTGTTAAGGATAAATATCAACATTAGTTGATCCTATTGATGACTAAATCGATTTTCTTGCAAGATCGATTTGTGTCCATCTAGTGTTGACTCTTAGCTTTAAATTTAGATATAATATATTTGTTAAGCATAAGTACCAACACTAGTTGATCCTGTTGATGACAAAATTAATTTTCTTGCAAGATCGATTTGTGTCCATCTAGTGTTGGTGAATATAGTGTTATAAGTAAGTTAAAACTAAACTAATTAGACTTATAAGTTGTTAAGTATTTCAAATAAGATAATGTGATTTACTTGGTGAATATAGTGTTTTAGTTAAGTTAAAACTTAACTAATTAGACTTAGAAAGTCTTTAAGTTCTCCAAATACTTAATGTGATTTAGTTGATCAATATAGTGCTAGAAGTAAGTTAAACCTAAACTAATTAGACTTAAAAAGTCTTTAAGTTCTCCAAATACTTAACGTGATTTAGTTGGTGAATATAGTGTTAGAAGTAAGTTAAACTTAACTCATTAGACTTAGAAAGTTGTTAAGTTTTACAAACAAGTAATGTGATTTCGTTGGTGAATAATGTTAGAAGTAAGTTAAAACTTAACTAATTATACTTAGAAAGTCTTTAAGTTCTCCAAATACTTAATGTGATTTAGTTGGTGAATATAGTGTTATAAGTAAGTTAAAACTTAACTAATTTTGACTTAGAAAGTTGTTAAGTTTTCCAAACAAGTAATGTGATTTCGTTGGTGAATAGTGTTAGAAGTAAGTTAAAACTTAACTAATTAGACTTAGAAAAATTGTTAAGTTCTTCAAATAAGTTAATGTGATTCAATTGGTGAATATAGTATTTGAATTAAGTTAAAACTTAACTAATTAGACTTAGAAAGTCTTTATGTTCTTCAAATAAGTTAATGTGATTTAGTTAATTGAATATAGTGTTTTAATTAAGTTAAAACTTAACTAATTAGACTTAGAAAGTTGTTAAGTTTTCCAAACAAGTAATGTGATTTCGTTGGTGAATAGTGTTAGAAGTAAGTT
Source organism: Solanum pennellii (assembly GCF_001406875.1). Classification (NCBI taxonomy): domain Eukaryota; kingdom Viridiplantae; phylum Streptophyta; class Magnoliopsida; order Solanales; family Solanaceae; genus Solanum; species Solanum pennellii. The sequence goes on along the minus strand of NC_028637.1, from coordinate 20,541,178 downwards.
AAAACTTAACTAATTAGACTTAGAAAAATTATTAAGTTATTTAAATAAGTTAATGTGATTTAGTTGGTGAATATAGTGTTTGAATTAAGTTAAAACTTAACTAATTAGACTCAGAAAGTCTTTAAGTTCTCCAAATAAGTCAATGTGATTCAGTTGGTGAATATAGTGTTTTAGTTAAGCTAAAACTTAACTAATTAGCCTTAGAAAGTCTTTAAGTTCTCCAAATATCTAATGTGATTTCGTTGGTGAATATAGGGTGTAGAAGTAAGTTAAAACTTAACTAGTTAGACTTAAAAAAATTGTTAAGTTCTTCAAATAAGTTAATGTGATATAGTTGGTGAATGTAGTGTTCGAATTAAATTAAAACTTAACTAATTAGACTTAGAAAGTCATTAAGTTCTTCAAATAAGTTAATGTGATTTAGTTGATGAATATAGTGTTTTGATTAAGTTAAAACTTAACTAATTAGCCTTAGAAAGTCTTTAAAACTAAAATTAAAATTATTATTATTATTTGTGTAGATGGATCCTGATCGTAGGTTGATGTATAAAAGAAAAAATCCTGGTCGAGCGGGTATGATACCAGAATTTGCAGACGGTGTCACTAGATTTATAAATCATGCAAAGACACTTGATGATTTTTTAACTTCAAGGTTGATTAGGTGTCCGTGTGTGAATTGTGAAAATGTGAGATATCATACAACAGAGAATGGTATACTTTATTAATTTTGTAAAATATTTGTTTTTCTTTTGTGATAAGTAGTTTTTGGAGATTAAATTATACTTGTGTTATTTGCAGGAAAAAGAGTTGGGTAGGCCGGTAGCTGTAGAAGAGATGTTCAAGGTTACTAATGTCAACAAGAGTACGAACCCCGAAGAAGAAGATGGATTGAGCCACGTGCAAAAGAGACATATGTAAGAACTCCATTCAAGTTTATCTTTTTTTCTTTTTCTTGTATATATTACATTCTTATTTGTAGAGTTCTTTGTTTAAATTACAGGATAGTTTTATACGAATGTCTCAGGATACCGTAGTACTCTACCTCTTGAGAGCCGTGACAAATCATTTACACAAGAAGAAACTGAGAATCTTTGGAAACAAAGTGCAGGTGAACCGATTAGAGGTTCAGTCTACGGCTATCCAGAAAAGACATATCAAAAGAATCAGGGTCAGTATTGTGGTTCATCATCCTCTAGCTTCGATGGAGGGGATAAAGAGACAATATCTGCAATGGAGGGTAATATAGCGTTTCTCAATGTTGAGCTTTCTGTTGTAGCCGACAGAGAGAGGTGGAGATTGTGGCATCAAAGGAGGCAAAGTACAAGAGGTATGCAACGCTTCAGTCCCAACTAACTTTTCTTTTTGAATCAGAAAATATTCTTCCTCCATGTCCCGCAAGTAGTGATGATGGAGCTGAACAGGAGGGTGATGAGAATGATAAGGGTGATAAGGAGAGTGACGGTGATAACAAGTAGTTGTATTGGTTTGACATTTTAGAATTCTATATTTTTGGAATTGTTTGATCGTATTTTAGTTTAATTTGAAGTTGGATGAAATTTATTTTGAAATAGTTTAATGTATATTTTGAAAATACTGTGTTGTTTTGGTTGGATGAAGTTTATTTTAAAATAGCTCATTTGGAATTCTTTGTGTTGGATGAAGTTTATTTTGAAATAGCTTATTTGAAATTCTTTGGGTTGTTTTGATATAAATATACAGGTGGGATACTCAAATTGCAGCTCAATGCTGTCAGATATGTAGCAGAAATACCGACCTCTGGAGGTCGGATTCTAAAAAGTAAGAATTAGATATACCGACCTCCCGAGGTCATAATCTAAAAAATAAGAAATAAAAATACCGACCTACATAGGTCGAAATCTAAATAATAAGAAATATAAATAACAATCTCCAGAGGTCGGAATCTCAAAAATAAGAAATACAAATACCGACCTCCGGAGGTCGGAATCTCAAAAATAAGAAATAAAAATACCGACCTCCGAAGGTCAGAATCTAAAAAAATAGGAAATATAAATATCGACCTCCGAAAGTCGAAATTTAAGAATAAGAAATAGAAATACCGACCTCCGGAGGTCGGAATCTAAAAAATAAGAAATAGGATACCGACCTCCAGAGGTCGGAATCAAAAATATTAGAAATGAAAATACCGACCTCCAGAGGTCAGAATCTAAAAATTAGGAAATAAAAATACCAACTTCCGGAGGTCGGTATTCTAAAATTTGATAATTAAAAATTCGGACCTCCGGAAGATGGAAATAATAAAAATAAAAGATAAACAAATATATTAAACTGACCTACAGAAGTCGAAAAATAAAATAAAAATTTTTACCGACATAAATTTAAAAATGACCTCCGCAGGTCAGTAAATACCAACCTCCAAAGGTCGGAATTGAATAGAGACGAAGCTTTTTCTGACTTAAGTTGTGAAGTCGGTCTTTGATCGGTATTTCAGGAATACTGACCTCTGGAGGTCGGTATTTCTAGGTCGGAAATTCACTGTCTTTTAGTAGTGATACATAACCACCTCAATTATCACAACTATACGGGTGTAATATAGAAAACACAATCACACAAGGATTTCAAGTCAATAATATATTAAGGATTTCAAGTCAATAATATATTAGCTAATGCCCACATGCTTTGGCATTCTCAAATTTCAATCCACATTCTATAGTAGTAACTTTTCCTTTTATAACACCGGTACTCGTACCAATCTCCGTCACACCATTGATACGAGACCCCCATATTTCACCCTTACCCCTTTGTCTATTTTATTTTTTAATCTTTAATTAAGAAAACGTCCTTCAACAAGTCTAAAAAGTCTTAACATAACTTAAATGTCGAAATCGTACCACAAATGCTCAAGATGGTTCCTTCCCTTAAGATGTTATGTCATAGGCTCTTCAAGAGCACATTATCTCCGCATTATGATCATTCTAATCATTTCTCCTCCCCCTTTTAAGAATTATTTTATTTAGATCAATTGGTCTATCATGATTCATGTCGTAGGTTCTATCCCTTAGGTACATTTAATAGGAGTATTTGCAACTCTTGGTTGCTTCTTATCTTCCATTTATGTTAGATAAACTAACATATGTATCCTCCAATTTCGAAAAACTCATCTTCGTACATCATGATATATTCATTAATTATACCACATATCAAAACTATCATATGAAAAGAAAATCAAAAATCAAAAATCACAAATTAAATCAAAATCTAATTGGTAGCTCCTCAAATGAACGATTAATCATCTCAAAATCACAGAAAAATCACAAAAATTCACAAAATTGAAAGAGGTTTACAAATTTTTCTAGAGCTTGATGAAATCGAATGAAGAAAAAAATAGTTTCTCAACTCTGATGCTTTTTTCCTGATTTAGTTTAGTCTTTTGATGATTTTTTATTACTTTAAGGGATTATTCGATTCTTCTTATTTAAATTTCGAGCATATTTTTCGTGATCTTTGAATTCATATATTCTAGTGGTGGGGAGAAAAAGGGTCGGTGTTTACATAGGGGATGAGGAAATATTGAACGGTCGAAATTTTTGGGACTCTACAAATTGTGGTCAACTCAAATTAGGATTCTTGGAGGCTACTCAATCCTAAACTCTAGATCATGCCTATGTAAATGGTACTAAATTCTCTTAAAAAGGCATATCAAAAATTGCATAAAGAGATCAAGATCTCGAATACTTCGCAAATTGATGGATTATTCAAATAGAGTGGTCAAATCTAAATCATCCTAGTTCGAGAAATACGACACTAATTAACGACCCTCGAATAATGGATAAATCTTAGAAGAGTAGAATTAATAGATCAACAAAATTGTACCCGCTATCTTGATAAATAAAATCATCTTGCTTTATATTTTATTTGTATGATTTATTTATTTTTCATATGTTTAAAATTTGTTGCAAACAAATTGGCGCACCCAGTGGGACCAAATCCGCCCTTCATGTCTTCTCTCTTAAATCAAATCTAAAAATCTGAAGTTGCAAATGTGGAAGAATGAGTACTTCAAGCCTTGTCTTTGAGTTTCATCAAGTTTACACTCCGACAAGCCTTGAAGCAGGGCGAATTTGTAGACATTGAAGTTTTGTGGGACTCTACAAGATGTGTTCAATTCGAGTTGGGACTCTACAAATTGTGGTCAGCTCAAATTAGGATTCTTGGAGGCTACTCAACCCTAAACCTTAGTTCATGCCTATATAAAGGTGGTAAATTCTCTTAAAAGGCATCTCGGAAATTCTATAAAGAGATCAAGATCTCGAATACTCCTTAAATTGATTGATTATAATATAGAGAGGTCAAATCTAAATCATTCTAGTGCGAGAAATACACCACTAATTAACGGCCCTCGAATCATGGATAAATCTTAGGAGAGTAGAATCAAGGAATCAACAGTATTCTACCCGCTATCTTGATGAATAAAATCATTTTTCTTTATATTTTATTTATATGTTTATTTATTTTCCATATGTTTAAAATTTGTTGCAAACACCAGTCATTGTCAATTTTTGATATGATATAGCGCTCACTCATTGTTTGAAAATCTATATATTTATATAATAATAACAATAATTGTCACGACCCAAAACGAGCCGCGAGTGGCACCCACACTTATCCTACTATGTGAGCGAACTAACAAATTTAAACCCCAACATAATGCGGAAGACTCAAAATCTTATTAATAAAACCAATAAATAAACATTCTAAAATTTATCAACTATTATCCCCAAAATCTGGAAGTCATCACATCAAGAACATCTATCCTCAAATTACTAAGTCTAAGAATATTTAAGAACTAAAATAAAGAATAAAACGGTAGTCCATGTCCGAGCTTCAAGGACATCAAGACGTGAATGAGAGAATCCAGTCCGAGCTAGGAACAATAGCTCACCCTGAAATCTGACGTGCTGAAGACTGGCTAGAGTTGCGGACGAGACAAAGTCACTGTTGCACTTGCTGCACTCCATAAAACAACAAGAAGAACATAAAAGTAGGGGTCAGTACAAGTACT
>NC_028637.1:20535165-20535799 GCF_001406875.1 Solanum pennellii | reverse complement strand
CCGATCCCCTAATACTACGTGTCGGTTCGTGACACCCGATCCATTAACCTCATTCTTGTAGTTCATCAAGCCCTCCTTTGTACCAAGGCATCATCATTAATAGAGTGAATTTAAGGTTTTTAAGATTCCACAGTATCATCATTATAATCCATCACAATTTATATATAATCACAATCATGCAACAACGCAATTAAGCGCATAGAAGACTTTACAATACCACCCAATACATATCAATCGCTATTAAGAGTTTACTATCACATAGCATAAACCATAACCTACCTCCACCGAAGAATCGTGATCAAGCAAGCTATCTCTCAATGCCTTTGCTTTCCTCTTCACTTCTCCCCCTCTCGTTCGTTCTCCCCTCTTCTCTCTGTTCTTTCTATTTTTCCTTCTTCAAACTCTTTTTCTTTTACCCTAATTATCAAATAATGAAGTATAAAAGATGATAAAAGTAACCCACTATTTATTTCAAGGTTATCTCCTTTAACCCCCAAGTAATTAAATTATTACACTTACCCCACAAATTTCATAATTATAAGCATGAATAGTCCAAAACGCCCCTTAAAAACTTTCAGCAGAAATCCGACTCAGTCGAGGTTACGCCACTCGTGACGGCCCGTCGTACCTGCGA
>NC_028637.1:20533392-20534057 GCF_001406875.1 Solanum pennellii | reverse complement strand
TGTGGATATCTTTCTTGCATATCAGCCTCATTCTCCCAAGTGGACTCTTTCACTGGCCGATTCTTCCACTGAACCTTGATGGATGCAATCTCCATTGATCTCAACTTGCGGACTTCTCTAGCTAGAATAGCAACCAGCTCCTCCTCATAAGACAAATTCTCGTCGAGAAGAACTGAATCCCAACGAATAATGTAGTTTCCATCTCCATGCTACTTTTTCAGCATAGACACATGAAATACCGGGTGCACTCCTGAGAGTCCTGGAGGCAACGCCAATTCATAAGCCACCTCCCCCACACGCTTCAAGACTTCAAATGGCCCAATATACCTTGGACTAAGTTTACCTCGCTTACCAAACCGCATCACCCCTTTCATGGGTGAAACCTTCAGCAAGACTTGTTCACCCTCCATAAAATTCAAGTCCCTAACCTTTCGATCTGCATATTCCTTCTGTCTGCTCTGAGCTGCTAGGAGCTTATCTTGAATGAATCTTACCTTATCTTACGATTCCCTCAAAAGATCGGTACCCCAAGGTCTTACCTCAAATGCATCAAACCAACCAATGTGAGACCTACATCTCCTCCCATACAGTGCCGCAAATGGAGCCATATCAATACTTGAATGATAGCTATTGTTGTATGAAAACTCTGCTAAGGGTAAGAATTT
>NC_028637.1:20518688-20527817 GCF_001406875.1 Solanum pennellii | reverse complement strand
CAATTAAGCGCATAGAAGACTTTACAATACCACCCAATACATATCAATCGCTATTAAGAGTTTACTATCACATAGCATAAACCATAACCTACCTTCACCGAAGAATCGTGATCGAACAAGCTATCTCTCAATGCCTTTGCTTTCCTCTTCACTTCTCCCTCTCTCGTTCGTTCTCCCCTCTTCTCTCTGTTCTTTCTATTTTTCCTTCTTCCAACTCTTTTTCTTTTTACCCTAATTATCAAATAATTAAGTATAAAAGATGATAAAAGTAACCCACTATTTATTTCAAGGTTATCTCCTATAACCCCCAAGTAATTAAATTATTACCCTTACCCCACAAATTTCATAATTATAAGCATGAATAGTCCAAAACGCCCCTTAAAAACTCTTAGCAGAAATCCGACTCAGTCGAGGTTACGCCACTCGTGACGGCCCGTCGTACCTGCGACGGTCCGTCCTGCACGTCCGTCACAAAGTTCAGAGACTCAATTTCAGTAAAAGGTCTGTGACGGTCCGTCGTGGCTACGACGGTCCGTACTTCAGTTCCGTCGTGAAGTTCAGAGAGTTGATCCCAGTACCCAGATTTTCAGAGTTTAAGTGTTTTGGAACGATGACCCCCGACAGTCCGTCGTGACCATGACGGTCCGTCGACTGTTCCGTCGACTCAGCCAGTTTCTATCAAAATAATCTTGCTGCTCGAATCGACTAAACAGGTCGTTACAATTAACGGCCCTCGAATCATGGATAAATCTTAGGAGAGTAGAATCAAGGAATCAACAGTATTCTACCCGCTATCTTGATGAATAAAATCATTTCTCTATCTTGATGAATAAAATCATTTCTCTTTATATTTTCTTTATATGTTTATTTATTTTCCATATGTTTAAAATTTGTTGCAAACACCAGTCATTGTCAATTTTTGATATGATATAGCGCTCACTCATTGTTTGAAAATCTATATATTTATATAATAATACTAATAATAATAATAATAATAACAATGATAATAATAATAATAATAATAATAATAATAATGATGATGATGATGATGATGATATTAGATATAAATAAGGTGATGTCGCACCATATTCTCAAGAATTAATATCATGTTTATTGGTATCTCTTTGTATATCTCTTTATAACAATATAAATAGAGGTCTTAAGATTGTGTTATGGCATGACAGTTACACATTAGAAGATTTGGGAAATACTTGAATATACTTGGAAGAATAAAAAACTTTCTCTTGTCTATCTACATTTTAAAACTATTTTCTCACTTATGTTATTACTCTTTTTAGTTTTATTTTACTACATATTTTCATTTTTTAAAAGTTACATCTAATTATATTTACCTTCACAAAAATAAATGTATTGATACTCGTACGCCTGTCTTAAGAATTTCAAATCTGATTGAAGAAGTACTCTTTTTGATATATTTTGTCCTTTTATATACATTTCATTCATAATATGTAACGACTTGTTTTCGTCGTCACATAAATGTCAAAAGGAGAAAATTGGGTCTGGAAAAACTTTTTAGTATTATTTGGATTTCTCCAACCTTGTCTAGATTTGAAAGAAATCGGAGTCATTAAAGTGCAGAGAAATATGATAGAAATCGGTGAATCATTTATAATTTTGATTGTATGAGTAGTTAGATAACTCGTTAATGAACTTGCACTAATTTACGTAATTGAATTTGAGTGAGTAGATCTCCAAGAATCGAACTTGACATAAAGGGTATTTTCTGAGCGACGCGGGTTAGAGGTGTGTGGTGAAGTGGGATTTTGGAAATTCTTGAGATAGCTCACTGGTTCAAGAATTCTGCCTTGGCGGAGGATTCTGCCACTCTGGCGTTATCGCTGTGGCTGGCAGGGCTTGAGTTAAAGTCGTTAATAAACCCTTAAACAACCTCACTATGCACTTTTTGACTTTTAGAGCTAAAGAACGACCCTAGGTGATTTCCATTCGTTTTTCACCATTCTTGAGGCTAAAAATAAGATTTTCGATCTCCGAAGCCATTTTTTGATTCTTTGAACGTATAGAATGGGTTAATGTTGACGGGGCAGAGTTTTGTTATGGATTATAGGGTGGAGACAACCCCAAAATGGCTAGTTGGGAACATGGGTTTGATCTAGGGTTAATATTATTGTTATAATTTTTGGTAATTATCGATTGTTTGTTGATTCCTCTGTTACTGTGATTGTTTGTAGACCAATAAAAAACGGAACAAATCTAGAAAGGAAAGAATCAAGTTTCTTAGAGTTTCAAGCTTGTCTCTAGGTAGGTGATAATTGTGATTCTATGGTTGAGTCATGTATGCATGTTCTTGCTTCATTGTGATATTCGTATATGTATGAATGTTGCAATATTGATCACATTATTGTAAATGAGATAGATGAATGATGTATGACATGAAATAATGATGTAAATGTATGACCTTGATGATATACTTGTGATTGTGATGTGTGTTTGGGATTGGTTTCCACATTCCGACATAACTAACTTGGATCGGTTGCCACATTTTCCCATAACTAACTTGGATAGGTTGTCATGTTCCAGCATAAATTTATATCGTATTGCCATGTTTCAACATAATATTGGATCGGCTGTCACGTTTTGGCGTAACTTTGGAATCAAATTGCCACGTTACGACAAGCTAACTGTTTGGGTTTGGGTGTCAAGAGAGGAGCAATGATGTGATAATAATGTGAAATGTGTTATTATTTCTTCATATTGATAATGTTGTATATGTTGATAAATATGCATGTGATTATAATGTTGTTTGACTTGTTTATGTTATACTAGTGGCATAGCTGCGTGATCCTACCAGTACAGTGTGATTTGATACTACACTTGCTCTTATTTTTGTTGAGTACATGGCATCTTTACGTGACTATTGAAAGACCTCATTTAGAAGATAATTGATCGTTGCTTCGAATTCAAGGGTGAGCCAATTCTTCCGGGTTGCCATGAGATTCTCTTTAGTCTATGTCCACCATTTCCGGACTTAGGCATTTGTTTTAGTTAGTTGAATAGCTCATTAGTTTGGAGACGTATCCCTTCTTGTTAGATTTATGAATCATGATTAGATATTTTGGTACATTGACTTTCATATTCTAGATATTTAAATTCCGCATTTGTTAGTTAATTAATTGCTTCCATGACTTAATTGTCTTAGTTTTGTTTAGTTGCTTGGTTTGGATTGTAGTAGTGGTTTTTCAATCAGAGGGTTAGTGTGAGTGCCAATCACGTTGGTCTGAGTTGTGACATAATATTTATTTTTTTCGATTAGTTCCATTACGATGTTCATTGATCTCTTTGTATAATAATCAAATATTGAGGCTTGACATATATCATATTTGTTTTAATAAACAAAATTCTTCAAATAAATAATAAAATATCATGTAGCGAAATTTAGTTGTTCTACCTTTTTAGCTTTAGTATAGTATAAACCAAAAATACCATGTAGCCCTAAGCAAAAAAAAATAAAAATACCATGTAGTGACACGAAGGGAAGTTCAATTGTTATGCATTTTTAGCTTTAGTATAGTATATAATTGTACAAGTAATATCTAAATTCTGTTATATATTCTTTCCTCATTATATAGTATTAGATCTTTGTTTAAAAATCTTTGTTGTGATTTTTTTTAATTCCTGGGAATACAATTCATTCACATACATTCAGAATGATAGTCTTTTAGATAAATGCATTGAACATTGTAATAAAGTTTAATTTTTAATGAATAATATTAAATTCTTAAAAATTAGAATATATGGTTAAAAAAATATCCAAAAGAAAAATACTTGAAATATCTACCTATAGATTTTTTATTTTTGCCTACAAATAATTTCCTTAATTTAATATAGTTCATTTTCACTAAGAGACTAAAATCCTTCAAGAAAATTAATTATCATAATTAAAAAAAATATACACAAGAAAAAAATCACCATAAATACATAACACTCACATTCCAACTAATTAAATATCTACAAGAATCACAGTTCGATATAAAATTCAATTGAGAGAAAAAATAAGAAACAAAATTTCATGCATATGGGTTTTTTAGTTTATGGTATTTAAGTATTGATTATAGGGATTGTTAGAGTAGTTATAGTTTGTAAAACTTAAATATTTTTTTCATTGCTCCATACTCATTATGATAAGCAATCGTTCTATTATCTTTGAAAGGAAAAAAAATTAAGCGTTAATGAAACATATATATCTTGCCTAATGGCCTTTTCTATAACTCTCAAATAGATTGAACATACATTCTCGTTTTTAGTATTACTTTGCGCATTTATGAGTCTTGAAAACTCAAAAATCTTTATAACTTAATTAAAACGATTATGTGACCAAGATATATTGATACCAAATGAGTTTATTGGTGGTTGGATATGAGATAAGACATTGAGAAGTTTGTGGCGATGTGTCAGAATTGTCAACAAGTAAACTGTGAACGTCTAAGACCTGAGGAGTTGCTTCGAAAGATGCCAATTCCATGATGGAAGTGGGAAACAATAGTCATGGATTTTGTGGTTGTCCTTCCCAAGACATTGGGGAAATTTGATTTATTTGGGTTGTGGTGATAGGCTGACTAAATTAGCCCACTTTAATCATGTAAGAGTGGATTACAATGCTCAATAATTGGCCAAGATTTATGTAAAAGATATAGTAAAGTTGCATGGTATATGCCCCTTTCCATCATCTCAGATCGTGGTATCCTTTTCACTTTCAAGTGTTGGAGGAAGTTGGATGATGAATTGGGAACGCAACTCACTTTTAGTACAACCTTCCATCCCCAGGCGGATGGATAATCAAAGAGGACTATACAAGTTTTAGAAAACATGTTTAGAGCTTGTTTAATTGACTTTGGAGGGCATTGGGATAAGTTCCTACCACTATGTGAGTTCTCCTATAATATCACCTATCGCTCCAGCATTGATACGGCACCATTTGAGGCGTTATATGGGAGAGAATGTAGATCGCTCATAGGTTTGTTTGAATCCGTAGATTTAAAACCTTTGGGGTTGACTTAGTGAAGGACACTCAAGATAAGGTGAGGAGCTTTCAAGCTAAACTTCTAGCCGCGCAGAGTAGACAAAAGATGTATGTGGATCACAAGGTGAGAGAAATGGAATTCCAGACGGGCGAGAAAGTTCTTCTCAAAGTATCACCAATAAAGGGGGTGATGAGATTTGGTAAGAGGGGTAAGTTGAGTTCTCGCTATATTGGTCCCTTTGAGATTCTTGAACGTGTAGGGCCGGTGGCGTATAAATTGGCGCTATCTCCAAATTTGTCCGACATACATCCCATGTTTCATGTGTCTATGTTGAAGGGATATCAAGGTGCTGGTGACTATATCATTAAGTGGGACGGAATAGTGCTAATATGAGGAGGAATCGATTGCTATTCTTGATCGTGATGTTCAGAAGTTGAGGATCAAAGAGATTATGTCCGTGAAAGTTTAATGGAAGGATCGTCCAATCGAGGAAGCTTCTTGGGATACTGAGAAGGATATGCAAGACAAGTATCCACAATTGTTTGTCGAATCAGGTATTAAATTGTTCCTTTTCTACCCTACCTTTCCTTAGTTGATCACTCGAAAACGAGTGATGGGTAAATTTGTATCTATTGTAACGACCTGGTTTGTCGTTACAGAAATAACAATGGGAAAAATTTGGGTCCGGAAAAACATTTTCATTGTACTAAGATTTTCCCAACCTTGTTTGGATTCGGAGGATATTAGAGTCATAAAGGTGTAAGGAAATCTGGTAGAAATTGGGTGGAATAAATATTGATTTGATTTCATGAATAGATAGATAACTCATTAAGGAATTTATATTACTTTACAACATCAAATTTGGATAAGTAGATCATCAAAAATTGACTTTGGCATCAAGGGAACTTTTTGAGCGTAGTGGGCTAAGAGTATGTTGTGAAAGGGAAAAATTGAAAATCTATTGTAAGCTCACTGTCTCACTTCGTGTCATTGCAGCGACGCTGTTAGAGAAGGATGGGTGCCGCTGTAGCGGGTGAGGCGTAGATGGAATCGAAGGATTTTTGGATTTTTTGAGGCGGAGCTAACTAGTTCAATTTGTATCGCTGCAATGGGATAAGTGCCGCTGCAGCGACGCCACTAAAACGGGATTAGTGTCGCTGCAACGATGCTGCTACAGCAGGGTGGATGTTGCTATAGTGGGGTGTCGGATTTTTAAATCGTAAATAAAATCCTTAGATGACCTTATTTTGTACTTTTTGACTTTTGAGGAAAGAGACGACTCCTGGGTTATTCTAACTCATTTTCACCATTCTTGAAGCTAGAGGTAAGTTTGTCACTCACCAAATTCATTTTTCAATCCGTCAAACGTTTCAGAATAGGTCAATATTGAAGGGGGAGGATTTCTTGAAGAATCCTATGGTGGAATTAACCCTACATTGACTAGTTGGGGTCATGGGTTTGAACTAGGGTTCACAATTTGTTAGTATTCGGGCAACTTATTATTTCTTTATTAATTTCTATATATAAATTGTTGTTTGTAGACCACAAACAAGCGCAACAAATCCAAAATGGGAAGGATCAAGTTGTCTAGGGTTTCAAGCTTGTTTCGAGGTGGATGATGGTTGTGATTCTATGATTATTTGATTTACACTTGCTTTGGTTCGTTGTGCTACTTGTATATGTATGCATGTTGTAATATTGATCATAGATATTGAATTAGATATTATGAATATCGATACCATGAAATCATGACTTGAATGTGAGATCTGGATGTGTTATTATGATGTGTGATTGGGAGCGGCTACCACGTTCTGGAACACTAACTAAAATCGTATTTCCACGCATCGGCATGCTAACTGAGATCGCTTGCCATGTTTCGACGTGAAAATGGAATCGAATTGTCATGTTCTTATATGCGAACAATTTAACTTTTGGTTTAATGAGAGGATCAACTATGTGATGAAGCATGTGAATTGTGATGTTGATGGTTATGATAATATTGAATATGTTAATATTTATACATGTTTTACAATGTTGTAATTACTTATTTGTTACACTTGTGGGATAGTCGCGTGATCCTACCAGTATACGGTTGTTGTATACTGATTCTACAGTAGCTCTTATTGTGTACTGATTCTACAGTAGCTCTTATTTTTTTTGAGTAGAGTGCATCTTCACGCCATTGTTGAAAGACCTCACATAGGAGATTAGTTATTTCTTCGAGCTTAAGGGTGAGCCACATCGTTCGAGCTACCATTAAATTCTCTTTTTTCTATGTCCATCATTTTCGTACCTAGACCTTGTTTTAGTTAGTTAGATAGTTCCCTGGAGATTCTTGTTCGATTTGGTTCTCGTTTCTAATTTTGGTACGTTGACTTTCAGATTCTAGGTTTATCTTCTGCATTGTTAGTTAGTTATTAGATCTTTATTTAGTAATGAATCTTTGTCTTTAGTTATTTAACTTGTTTCTGTAACTTAAATGCCTTAATTCTTAGATTATTTGCTTTGGTTGGTTGCTAGTAGTGGTTTACCCACCGAGTTGTAGTTTGGGTTCCAATCACGATGACCTGGGTCGTGACAGTAAATCTACCTAGAATATTGGAGATTCCAAAATCTATGTTCAAGTAAATAAAACAAAATAATTGATGATGATTCAACATTGTCAAAACTATTTTATGGTCCATTCTCATGATCAGATAATGTTTAGTAACAAAGATAAAAACATTAGAATATTGTAATGGTTTGTAAGTTGGATACAAGATATATCAAATGATTTATTAATGAGATAAAGTTGTTATAAATCACCTATGTAAGTGTGAAGTGTAAGCGGCTTAAAGGAGAACTTGGTAAGGCAGTTTCTCTATGCACTTATAAATCAAGACGTGTTTATGACTGACGAACAAAACAATGAAAACCAACAAACAGTTTTAGGGTTGATTTTGTGACTTATACTATCTAGGTATACACCAAAGCTCGATGGTTCAACGATATCAAATCTATAGATTGAACGAATTTATCCGATATATGTTCACTATGGATAGTTTAAAGGAAAACTCACTTATCCAAATGTAATTAGTCCATACTTACAAGTCACACAGTTTTTCATGCAACAACCATTCTCATTCATTGGGGATTGTTGGGGTTTAAAGGTGTAAATAGTATATGAAGGGTTGTACCTCTCCTCAAAACGTTGTGCTTTTACGAACAATTGTGACCTTTACGAAAAGTTGTGTATTTTCTAAGGGGTTGTGACCATTCGTAAGGTTGTATATTTTTAAGGGTTGTGACATTTTTGAAATATTGTCTTTTTTTAAAGAGTTGTGACCTTTTTGATAAGACACAGTTAACACATTTTCATACTATCCTTTGTTAGTTATAAATAGAGAAACTTACTCTTAGTTTCTACATCACATTCTTCTTTTCATCTGCATATATTTCTGAGAAACAAGATTGATCGATCCTCTCGGTGTGATCTCGTTGCTATCTTTTTGAGTTCGTTGAAATTATTAAAGTTTGAGGTGCCGCAACTTCTTTAATTGCTAATCTGTTTAAGCTTGAGAGGAATTAATCTACAACCTTGAGTACTTCAGAGTATTAATATCTTAAGCACATATAATGAGTTTTATGGACTCAGATAGTTCTTTTTTTTTTTCATTTTTTATTTTTTATGATTTGCTAAACTTAATAAAGGAGACAACTGTCACGACCCAAAACGGGTCGCGAGTGGCACCCACACTTATCCTACTATGTGAGCGAACCAACCAATCTAAACCCCAACATTTCAACCATAATAAAACAGAATATAATGCGGAAGACTTAAAACTCATTAACAGAATCAATTAATAACTTCTAAAATTTAATACTTATCATCCCCAAAATCTGGAAGTCATCACCACAAGAACATCTATCCTCAAATTACTAAATCTAAGAATATCTAGGAAGCTAAAATAAATAAACAGCTAGTCCATGCCGGAACTTCAAGGCATCAAGACATGAAGAAGAAGATCCAGTCCAAGCTAGAAGCAATAGCTCACCCTGAGATCTGACGTGATGAAGACTGGCTAGAGTTGCGGTTGAGTTGAAGACGATGGCACGTTTGCTGCACTCCACAATTAACAAAGAAAAACAA
>NC_028637.1:20514817-20515167 GCF_001406875.1 Solanum pennellii | reverse complement strand
TTCAAATCTTTCTGAGTAAAGACATATTGTAGGCTACGATGATCCGTATAGACTTCACACTTAACCCCATATAGATAGTGCCTCCATTGCTTTAATGCAAACACTACCGCAGCCAACTCCAAATCATGGGTCGGATAATTACGTTCGTGCAGCTTTAATTGCCTCGAAGCATAAGCAATTACATTCTTCTCTTGCATTAGCACTTCCCCCAAACCCGAATAGGATGCATCACAATAGACAATGAAATTCTTACCTTCCACTGGCAGGGTAAGGATTGGTGCAGTAGTCAACAAGGTCTTGAGCTTCTGAAAGCTTTCTTCGCACTCGTCCGACCATACAAATGGAACACT
>NC_028637.1:20513685-20514020 GCF_001406875.1 Solanum pennellii | reverse complement strand
TCATAATGCCCATACCTGGTTCGAAAAGCAGTCTTTGGCACATCTGCTGCCCGTACTTTCAATTGATGATAACCAGATCTCAAGTCGATTTTTGAGAAGGTACAAGCACCTTCTAACTGGTCGAACAAATCATCAATGCGAGAAAGAGGATACTTGTTCTTAACAGTTACTTTATTCAGTTGCCTGTAGTCTATGCACATCCGAAAACTCCCATCTTTCTTCTTCACAAATAAAACAGGAGCACCCCAAGGGGAAGCGCTTGGTCTAATGAAGCCTTTTCCTAACAACTCTTGAAGTTGGGCCTTTAACTCCCTTAACTCAGCGGGAGCCATTCT
>NC_028637.1:20475008-20510123 GCF_001406875.1 Solanum pennellii | reverse complement strand
GTCATGACTGTGACGGCCCGTCCTGCAGGTCCGTCACAAAGGTCAGAGAGTTAATTCTGTGGAAAGATTTGTGACGGTCCGTCGTGCCAACGACGGTCCGTCCTGCCATTCCGTCGTGAAGTTCAGAGAGTCGATCTTAGTACCCAAATTTTCAGAATCTAAGTGTTTTGGAACGAGACCCCCTCGACGGTCCGTCGTGCCCACGACGGTCCGTCGTGGGATCCGTCGACCCTGACAGTTATTTACCAGAATAAACTCTACTGCTCAAAACGACTAAACAGGTCGTTACAATAACACACTCTCCATAGATAAACATTTAGTGTATATATTATAGTGTGAATATAGCTTTGTATTAGTTGGAGGTAAAACAATTAAACAATTAAATCCTTTTGGCCAGAAAATTTTGGCCATAATTTGGTCAGAATGATAAAAAGACTCATTCACATTATAAAGTAGTTTCTATTTAGACATTTTTATCCTTTTAACTTAAAAATTAAAGGAAATTCTTGGGGGAATCCATTCTCCCATCATGTTTCTAACATACTCCCTCCGTCCGGTATTGTTTGTCATGGTTTCTATTTTTAGAGTCAAACTATAAAAACTTTGACGAACATTTTAAGATGTATTTTTTCATCATATTAATATGCAAAAAATTGTAATTTATAGTACTTTTCATATAGTTTTAGAATATCTGATTTTTTTTGTTTAAAATATTGAATTAATATGATCTAATTTACCTTTAAAAATTAGTCAAATTGACTTTCGATAAGCGCAACATGACAAACAACTCCGAATGGAGGGAGTATGTAATAAGGAATCCTAATCAGTTATGTACTACGAAAATAATATGTACTACAAATTCTATCCAAGTGGACATTGATCAATAAGTAGATTGGATGACCCAATTTGTAAAAAAAATGTTTTCAAGTATGTTTTTAAAACAAAAATTATGAAATCAATAGCAAAAAAAATATTTTTTGAATCACATTATATTTTTGTTGATTGTATTATAATAAAAAAATTAGTTAACTGATATTACAATAGATTATGGCCAAAATATTGTGTTAACTGAATTTACTTAACACTAATTTATTTTATTCAAACATAATAATTTAAAAAATACTTAATTAGAATATGAAGGTCATTTTAGTATCAAATATAAGTAATGATTCATAATTTATCAAATTGACGCAATATAGGGATAAAACATGTACAATTAATGATATTAATTATATTTTTGAGTTTTCATTATCTCAATATTTTATAAATACATTTAAAAATTATTTAAATATATTTTATTTAAATATCATAATTAAAAAAGTTACTTAATTGAAGGTCATTTTAGTAATAAATATAAGTAATGATTTACAATTGATCAAATTTACGTAATATAGGAGATATGTCTTATTTGATCAATACTATAATGAACAATACTACTAATGTCTGATTCTCTTTGGTTCGACATGTATGAGCTATACACATGATTTATATAACTATTGACAATTATCAGATCTAATGTGTTTTGAGTTGTCATTATCCCAATATTTTACAAATTATATGTAAAAATTATTTATTTATATAGATCAATTTAATTGAAACTTAATTAATTAAACAAATTACATAGTTGGAGGTAAGTTTAGCAACAAGCATAAGTAATGATTCATAATTTATCAAATCGACATAATATAGGAGATAAAACATATATGATTAATAATATCAATGTCTGATTCTTTTTGGTTCGACACATATCAACTATATGCATGATTTCTATAACTATCGATATTTACGAAGTGTAATGTGTTTTGAGTTGTTCTTGTCTCAATATTTTATAAATTACATTTTAAAATAATTAAATTATAAAGCTTGATTTTATTTAAACATTATGATTTTAAAAAAAAATTACTTAATTAGAGATCGTTTTAGTAACCAATATAAGTGATGATTCACAACTTAATCAAATCGACGTAATATAGGAGGAAAGAGTTGTATGATTAATACTATCAATGTCTGACTCTCTTTGGTTCGGCACAAATGAACTTTATGCATGATTTCTATAATCATCTACATTTACCATGTTTAATGTTATTTTGAGATGTCTTCAACTCAATATTACAAACTACTTTTAAATTATTTAAATATATAGTTTAATTTTTATTTATACATAATAATTTTAAAAAATACTTAATTGAAGGTCATTTTAGTAATAAATGTAAGTAGTTATTCACAATTTATCAAATCAACGTAATATAGAGGATAAGAAGTGATCAAACGCTTTAGTTCTTCAAGTAAGTGTTCTCAATTTACACTACGAAATCATATGATAATATCAAGAATATGAGTATAAAGTGAAAAAGGCAACATACTTTAGAACATACATCTAAAAATAGTTAAATGATCAGATTAAATAGGTTAAAATCTATGAGAACTCAAAATAACAAAAAGACCATCTTTAACAACCGGAAAATAAATAAACCTTTAAGATGAATTAATATATCACAGTAGCTTTAATACGAGTTAATATCTTATGAGAAATTATCTAACAAAATCATTAAATTTTATTTTATATCAATAAAATCACTTAATTTAAAACTTTTTTAGCTTTAAAAATTACTCAAAATTAAAATAAATTTGACATGACAAAATAAATTATTTTATATGCCATGTAAATATGGAACTCATGACAAATAAACAAAATTTTAAATATATATTTCTTTACCATATAAATTTGAATCAAAAATTAAAATATTAGTAGTATTTTTTTGATCCGCTCACCTAATATAAATTTGATGTATACCCACATTACTTCAGTTTTCAATTTCTACACTTTGAGCTACTATTCGTAGAAAATTATTTATTCATTCATTTTTACATTATAGTGATTATAATTATATATTGGTTACTTTAGTTAGGTACTAAGTACATATATTTGTCAGGTCTAATGTATTTTGAGTTATCGTTATCACAATATTGTACAAATTATTGAAAAAACAATTTAAATATATACTTAAGTTCATTTGTTTGTGTTTTGGTCGTCTTTTCTGGCTATGTGTTATTTTTAGTCTATCTTATGTTTAAGCTTTTTTCTATTAATGAAGTTAAGCTTATTATTTATACATTGTTGCACTCTGGTTGTTCTTTTCTTTTTTAAATTTTTGCATGATAATTAGTTTTAATAAAAATGATTAATTTTAGCTTCACGATTCTAAATGCCTTCGTTGCCATACCGTCGTTCTATTACCTGCAGCAATCTAAAAGCCTCGCATTGATCTCAAAATATCCATATAAAGATTGATTGAAGAGCCATTTTGATTTTTTCTTTCTTTTTTTGTAAAGATAAAAGATATAAACTTGTAATTTACAGAATAGTATATACATGTTCCTTCCTAGGAGATAAATTCACGACATCCTCGTTCCTATTGTGAATGTTGTTATATACTTGATTGCACAACAGTCAATTCATGAATGGGATGAGTAAGAATTGGCATGTCCCTTTTTTATTTCTTTCACAATAATGTTCTATTTTTTTTCTTCTTTCAATTTCTTTTTTGATTTGTGGGTGGATTATTAAAAATGGTTGTTGCAATTGAAGGAAAATATTATTCCGATAGGACTTTTCATATTCTAAATTTATAAATTAATATTTTAATTAAATTATAATTTTAAAAAATTATAAATACTTTAATACATTTTTTCTTTCTTTTAAACTCAAAGATTAGTATAGTCTTCCTATGTTTTAGGCGATCGTATTTTTCTGGCTGTTTAGCAATTAAGTTTGGTTAGATATGTAAGAGAAAAAGACAATCAATAGAGTTAGTGCGTGTGCGTCAATTGTTAAAATCTCTTTGTATTCTTTCATGCATTCGTGGAAAAGATCACGTGTGCTACAAAAATATGGTAAATTAAAAATATGGTAAATTAAAATAATATAATTCAAATTAATACCAATTTTTAGATTTATTTAAAATGATCAAAATATTCCTAATTATCCCAAAATAACTGTAGAGACAAAAAATAAATCTCGTAGTCTTTCAGAGCTCAAGTATATTATATAAAAAAATATACGTTTAACCAAATATTATATGATGGAATATACTTGATAGCAAGTATTATATACTTGAGGTTTATGCTCAATGAAAGAAAATAAAGCGATAAGAACAAAATAATTATTACTATCAATTGAAGTTTTTATATTACTTCATTAATTTGGAATGATTAACGTTGAACTGAAAATTCTTTATGATTACAACATCTGGAAGTATCTCCTTGTCCATATATTACAGACTATTTTAAACCTATTTATAAATATTTTTGTCAATTATACCATCTTCTTCCATTTTCATTTTTTTCTCTTCCTATGTTATTTTTTAATATAATTAGCCCAATTTTATAATTTTATTTTTGCTTTGATTATTTTATGTACAAGTCTATTTATATTTTGATTTAGATTCATCTTGGATGTCAACATGATTTTTAAAATATATCATTATAATTAATTTCTTAAAAAATAACGCAACAAAGTATGTATTTTATTAAATAGCTGCTAATTGTTAGAAGGTCAATAAGTTCATTCTTCTTTTTTCTACTTCAATTTTTTCCTTGAATTACAAAATAAATCCTTATAAGTTGATATTGCAATTAATAAGGGAGTTTGGAGCCTAAAGGGTATAAAATATTAACAAAAATTATAAAACGGTATATAAAATTTTATATTAATCAAAACGGTAAAATCGCTGGAACAACAGCGATTTACTCCACCGGAAAAGCAAAATCGCTGCCACTGCAGCGATTTTGCAAAATGTGATTTTTTTTAAAAAAAATTCAAATCGCTATTTAGGCAGCGATTTTCAATTTTTTTTATTTTTACTTTTTTTTAAAAATTTGCTGTGATTTTCAATTTTTTTTTTTAAAAAAATGTAAGTCGCTGCCAAAGGCAGCGATTTTCAAATATTTTATTTTTATCGCTGCCTAGGCAGCGATAATTATTTAATTTTTTTAAATGGAAATCGCTGCCTAGGCAGCATTTAAAAAAAATGAATTTTCTAAAAAAAAAATTTCTTTTAAAAAAATTTTGATAATCGCTGCCAAGGTAGCGATTTGAATTTTTTTTAAAAAAAATCACATTTTGCAAAATCGCTGCAGTAGCAGCGATTTTGCTTTTTTCGATGGAGTAAATCGCTGTTGTTTCAGGGATTTTACTGTTTTGGTTAGTATAAAATTTTATATACAATTTTGAAATTTTTGTTAATATTTTTTACCCTTTAAGGCTCTGAACTCATTAATAAGGTTACTTCTTAATTGAAAAAAACTGCTCTTTCGAATTGGATTACTATCATATAATCATTTATATATTAACTAAAATATGATATTAATTTAATGGTTGACAGAAAATATATTTTCTATTACTTCGCTAATTTATTTTAATTTTTTAATTTTTTTTAATATGAGATTTTTATTTTTATACATACAAAACATTTTTTTTATACAGAAAGATTTTAAAAAGACTCATATTTTTGTCTAGTATAACAATAAAAAATAATTTTCTCGATTTGTAGGTCTATTCTTGTGAATTCGATTGTGGAAATTGTGGTTGAAATGATTCTTGACTTGAAAATTACTAGAAATCCAATGCAAATGTCATTTATTACTACTATATATAAGGCACTACGCCCAAGCAACTCTTGGTCGTCATGGCTGCTTGCCGACCAAGGGGCAATTTCGATATATCAGAAATTAACAACTTTGAGTGTCTTATACAAATTGCTTTAATACCTATATTGTTGCTTTAAAAGGACAAACATGTTAAGCCATGTTTATTTATGGGCAACTTTCACATATAGCAAACAAAAAATTCATATTTGTATGCTATAGCAAACTTTGCATAATTGCGCTCCATAGCAAACATAAAACTGTATAATTTGCTAGACATATACAATTGTATAATTCGCTGGCTTAAATTGTATAATTCGCTGGCCTATTTCGCTGCAATTGTATAATTTGTTTTGCATACAGTTGAATCGTATTAAAATGTATGTATATTGCATAATTATAAGTGTATAGCAGGAAGATATATGTTTTTCTCGCTTTATACAAAAACAGAAACACAATATATACACTTCTGTTGTATAAAGCTAGAGAAAATTGTATTTCACTGCAATTGTATAATTCGCAATTGTATAATTCGTTGGCCTTTTTCTCTACAATATTTGAAGTAAAATGTTTGTAAATTGTATAATTTTCTCTCGCTTTATACAAAACAGAAACAGAATTATACACTTCTGTGTATAAAGCGAGAGAGGCGAGCGAGAATGGAGAGTGGCGAGCGAGATATTTGGGAGAGAGACGCTGGCAAATTTTAGCTAATGTTTGCTATGGAGCACAATTAAATTAAACCCTAGCTATTCCATTTAATTTATGTTATTAGTTTGCTATTATATACAATTTTTCCTTTATTGGGCTTTTATTTATTTGTCCTTCGAAAAGAATTCTAAGTGGTATTAACTTACGCGTTGGGTCTTTTTTAATTGCTGAAAGTAGTTCGCAGTGTGGATTTATACTACACGGGCTGTAGTTGCATTTTTTAAAATGGACCCATTAAAAAAATGGGACCCATAAGAAACTCTTATTTTAGTCTCTCTGAATGGGGCCAGTAAGGTACTTTTTTTTAGTAGCTCCTTAGCATTTTATCGATGTTTTATTATTGAGATAAGTGTCAAAACTATATCTAAATTATATTTTTTTTTGAGTTTCGTATCTAAATTATTGAAAGTTAGTTTTATACCCAAACTATTACTTTTTAGTTTAAGAAACACACCTCTCTCTTTTATACCACTCTCATCATTATATTTGTAATATACTCTTTCTCTTTTATTTTAAAGAATTTTCACATCACATTCCACATGGATAAAATATTCAACCTTAATAAAAAAAAAAATTGTTAGTATTAGTTGAAATTAAAAGTTATAAAAACTATTTAAAAAAAATAATATTTTCTTTATAAAATAAAATGTAATACATTTTTTTTCTTACCCACACCATTTTTTAAAGTTTTTTATTTTGTTTAATTTCTTTTATAAAAGTATTCCATTTTTTACTTCATCTACTCCCCTTCATCAAATACTAATTTAGATATTAAAATATAATTCTAACCATCCCACTTAACCCTCCGCTTTCAATTTTTTCCCAGTGTTTAGATATACCTATCGAAAATATTTTTTACTTGCAGCCACAAGACTTTTTATATGTTTTAGTTGTTTATGTTATATTAGGTACACTAGTAGAATTTATTTTAAAAAAATTATGTACGTGCATATCTAACACAAAATAAGAAAAACGTAAGAAAAATTAAAAATTAGGAGTGAAAAATTATATAGGATGGGATAGATTTTCTAAAAGAAAATAATATCAATTTCTATCGCGGGGTGAGGGGGATGGGGGAGGATGAAATATGAAATTTTTACAAATATTTTATAAATAATTTTTTTTTAAAAAAAGAAAAGCGTTGTCGCGGGGGAGGAGGTACATGGAGAAGGTGGTGGAGTGAGATAAGAAAAATAATTTAATTTTTTATATGGATAATAATCTTTAAATTTTTAATTAATATTAATTTTTTACCATTTATCTAGATAAAATATTTTATCTATGTGAAACGCCATGTGTCAAAGTTTTTTTATATAAAAGAGAGAGTGCACTACACCACTGAGGTGTGTTTCTCATACTAAAAAGTCATAGTTTAGATATGAAACTCANTTTTTATATGGATAGTAATCTTTAATTTTTAATTAATATTAATTTTTTATTATTTAATTTTTATCTAGATAAAATATTTTATCCATTTGGAATCCATGTGTTATTTTTTTTTCATATAAAAGAGAGAGTGCACTACACACACCACTGAGCTGTGTTTCTCAAACTAAAAAGTAATAGTTTAAGTATGAAATTCACACTTTCAATAGTTTAAGTACGAAACTAAAAAAAGTGAATAGTTTAGGTATGTTTTTGACATTTATCTCTTATTATTTATAGCTTAGTACTCCACATCAAAAAAAATTAATTTACAAAATTTTATCGATGTCACATAAATTGAAATAAAGAAAATAATATATATTACTTGAAATAATTAAGAAATACTATAAATAACACAACAATCAATGATCTAAAAATTACGAAAATTTACCGATGTCACGTAAATTGAAACAAAAAGAATAACATATATTACTTGAAATAATTAAGAAATACAGATACATAAATAAATTAATTAGCTCTCAAAATTTTATTTTTTCACATAAATTGAGATAAAGTGAGTAACATATATTATTTGAAAATAAAATAATTATTAACAAATTAAAATATTTATAAGATATAAAAAAAGTCTATTGGTACTTAAAATTTTATCTATATTACATAAATTGAGAATGTGATGATATATATATTTGAAAGCTCTTTATATTTTTTATAATTTACAATAGTTAACAACTAAAAATATGTATAACACAAACATTTTAGTTGACTCTTAAAATTTTATTAGTATCATATAAATTAGGAAGAAAGGAATAATATATATTATATTTCTAAATATTATGTCAAAATTATAATATATAAATTACTATCGTTAATAACTTAAATTTAATCTAGAGAATTAACATATATTGGATCCGTACTGGTACGGAGTTTGTATCTAGCATTAAAAGAATTTATTGTGTTTTAATTACATTCAAAGAAAAGTCAATTTGAACAGTGGGTCACCTTTTTATTTCTATAATGGTTGAAAAGCATCATACACATGGAAAGATGATGAAGTTTAACCACTTTTAGTGAGTATATTTGGATATGTGATATAATTTATAAGAAATTACGATTTCAGATTAGTATTGGACATGTAATTGGAATTATAATTTCAAATTTCAAATTATTATTTATAAAAATAATAATAAGATTTTGGGATTTCAGCTTGTAATTTTAATTTTTTAAAATACAACACTTACGCTTAAATTTAGATATGTAAAGAAAAAACTAAATAATTATTTACATTTTGTAAAAAAAAAACTATGCTTGGGGGTGAAGAGATTGTGTATAGCATCTGAAACGATTATAAAAAATAACTTATTACTATTATTGTTGATTAATTGATCTTTATAAATTTATTTGTATCTAAAAGTTTATAATTGCAAATATTTATTTATAAAAGGTGTGGCGATATGCCATTTTTTAATAGCCTTAGGATATTCATGAATTATAGTTTGCTCATTTGATAAGATTATATAAGAATTGGAGAAATTTTAATAATTTTCACAATTTGTGGGGTTTTCATATTTATGATTAAAAATACAACTCAAAAACATCAAATTAAATATCCGACAAAACTTCCACTTCAAATTGTGATTTTATATCGCATGTCTAAATGAGTTAGAAATTACTTTAAACCCCTTGAAATTTTTTGGAGAGTGTCGAGCGAGATTTTAAACACTTTGTCATTCACCCTTCTCCCTAGAAGTATCGCTCGACACTCTCCAAAATTTTTGCTCGTCATTCTGCGCCTTTCTCACTTTATACAAACACAAATGCATAAATTGTGTTTGTTTTTGTATAAAGTGAGAGAAACTGTAAATACAAGTACATATACATATATTTCCGTCATATACACTTACAATTATACAAATACAGATCTTCCCCTACTGGTTCTCTTTTGCCTTTCTCTCTTTCTCACTTTATATAAACACAAATTATAAAAATTACAATGTATATATTTTGTTGCATAAAGCGAGAGAGAATATTTGATATACAATTGTTTTATTTCGATTCAATTGTATACAAATTCAAATTTTATACAGATATTCAAACATAATAATTGATATAAATACACATAGTGGTTACATATATACACTTATCTAACTAATATATATATCTATATATATATAAGCGAGATGCCCTGCCTGTGATTTATACAAATTTGTCATCATGGGTATTTCTAACATTTCCAACGAGCTCTTTTTTCAAAATTTGAAACGAATTCCTGCATAGTCTTTAAAGCGTTCTAGGCGTGTTTTGAAATATTTTAGCTTGACAACTTACATGGACTCTACAATTTTAGTTTCAGATGAAAACTTGTCTTTATCCTCAATGTCAATTATATATTCTTTGTAGGTTTCAAAGTTGGCCAACTCTTGATCTCCATTTGAATTCATATTCAATTCCATATTGGGAACACGTGGTTCTAGTTCTTCAAATGTTTTAGGCTTTATGCCTTGCAATATGAAATGAAGATCCCAATGCATACCTTGGATGCATATTTCGATCCTAGAAGTTTCAATAAGGCAATTTTTGCAGTTAAGGCTCAAGCTCCTCCAACAATTTATGAAGTGAATAACATGTTTATCATTTCTTTGACGGGTATTTTCAATCTCTATCATGCTCACAACACGCCTTGTGCTATCAAAGCAATTGAGGAATTCTTGATCCATTTGTTTCCAACTATCAATGGAAACAGTCATGATCCGTCTACCAATCGAAAACATTTTTCTTAAAGGAGAGGACAAACTGTTTGACAAGGTAATCACCATATGTTCCATCATTATTGCAGGTTTCAATGAAGTGTGCTATGTGTTGTTTGGATTTTCATTGCCGTCGAATTGCTGCAAATTAGGTGGTTGATAACCAAAATGTATTTTTAGGTCATCAATTTTTTTGGAATACGACTTTAAGTATGTGAGAGAAGACTTAGACGTGGACACATATTTATCTTTGATGAAATCCTTCAATCTGTCAACATAAATCACACTTTTGGCAGATACTTGAAATTCTTTGATGATTGTTTCTTGTTTTGTGAATGACTCTCTTTTCTTGTGAGTTTCATGAAGATTTTCACATAATTGTGTGGATTCTCTTTTCTCCATTTCCTCCATCATGTTTGTCAACTTGGTAATTTGGACGTCTTGCACTTTGATGTACTTTGATGGGCCTTCAACTGCTTTCGTCAAATTTGCAAGTTGTTCTTCAATGGTGGAAGTTTCGACCACCATTGTGTGCATTACCATTATAGGTGATGGAGAATAACCTTGATTTTCCCAAACATGAGATGCAAACATGTTATGTGGGGTAGATGCTGTGCTAAAGACATTATTGTCGACAGAAGCGAAGTGACTTTTGGATGTATATAGGCTCAATTGGGAAAGAACCCTCTCAATCATTTCAGTGATGTATTCTTTTGCGGATTTTGCAGGAGTTTTCACACCTTTTGGAGACAAATCAAAGACAATAGCAGATTTGGACGACACTCGTGAGGCTTGTTGTTCTACCAATTTGACTTGGTTCCTTGTGATAGGTCCTATGTTCCTGCAGTAGCATCAATGATGTTTTCCACAATGTTGCAGAATTCGGATCAATCAGTTTTTGTAGATGTAGATGCAAATGCGAATGGACATGTATATTCAGTTTTGGATGTAGATACTTATACAGATTTAAATCCAGATTTTGACACAGATATAGAATTTCGAGTTGATTTTCTTGAAAGTCATCTTAGTGTTTTTGAACTTTGATTATTTTAACTTTTTTTAGAAGAGAAGAGATGAGAGGTAAAGATTGTCTAACTGGGCGTGCCAATTTGTATGCGTCTAAAGTTTCAATCTTGATATATAGCAAACAAGAAAGAAAAATAGCAAGCAAACAACAATATTTGTATTTGAATTTACGTGAAGGTTACAATATTTATAAAAATCATTAAGAAAAGATATGTAATCCCATGTTTCTACTTTTCAATGATGTTCTTGATTTGATGAAATACTTGCGGCTCAACTCTTGGAGCAGAGACTTCTTTGTACTTGCGGCTCAACACTTGGAGTGAATATTTCTTTGCAAGTAGAAGGCTTGTAGATCACCACTAAAGAGCAAGGATTCTATATGTGTCTTCTTCCTTTCTTCCTTCTTCTTTTGGTCTTATAAGACCTCTTTATATAGGCTTGAGCTAGAGTTTCAGAGGTATTTTCGTCCAAGAAATTTTGATCCTTGGGCTTGTAGAACATGAGTTGGCTCGTCTTGTTAACTTAATGAACTGACTCAAATGTAATTTGAACTTGATTTAAGTCATATAATTCTAACATAAATACTAATCAAACTTTATTAAACAATAATTTTACTTAGTCAACGTATCGTGAATTTAATATTAAACCCAAATTTTGTATACATTTATCAATAAAATTTTACTATCTACAACAAGTATTAGGGAAACTATAGTCGCAAATTACAATTTTTTTTTGAAATTGTAGTTATAGTACTGAATTTAAGCTAAATATTTTTCACTTAATTTATTCGATGTCTTTCATCCCTTGAAAACATAGTAAAAGGGGAAAAAATAATATAGACACAAAAAAGTATGAGATTGAAAAAAAATTGTAATGACCCAAACCGTCGTTATTTAGGAAAAGCAACGATTAGAGAAAATCTGGGACACTAACCCGCCAGAGCGGGACAGGTCCAGCTGGGGCGCCATACCCAAGGAGGGGTAAGTCGGCGCCAAAGCAGGATGGGCGAGGCAAAATATAATTTTGAGAAATCCTATTTTATCCATCCTTCAAAAATGCCTAAATATGTCGTGAAATCCCTAGAACCCCAAAAAAGCATCTCTAAGCTTGTGAATGGAGGAGAAGGAGATTTATAGCGTGGGGATGGCGAAAACTTGAGAATTCTTGGACGAATCTACCATCACAAACCCAAAAAACCTTAATCAAAATGAGAACTCCATGCAACTTCTTGGCGCCCAGGTAGATTAGGTTTTTACATTTTAGTAGTTTTAAATCCATGTTTACCACGTGACATATGTAAATCAATGGTGGAGTTGTGTGTAGACCTTCATGCACCAAGTAAATTAAAGGAAAAATCCTTAAGTCCTAAAGTATGTGGGTTATTCCTTCTGAGGAGAAATTAATAAGTTGTTAAAAAAACCTAAAATTGCTATCACGTATAGCATTCTGTCAAGAATGAGGATAGGAGATCAAAGAGTGACACTATATTGATAAATCTATGCTACATCGATAATTGAAGTGATGAAATTGAGGAATTATAATGAACTAGGCCTGAGTACGGCAAATATTGTTGATGCGATAGGTTTGAGAAGTAGTTTGGAGGTGATAGTTTTGTAACTATGTTTGTGTGATGTACGTTTGTTCTTGCTTCATTATGGTTCTTGCATATGTATGAATGGTTCAATATTGATAAAACTTGTTGAAAATGAGATAGATGAAATATCATTTCTATGAAATCATGATTTAAATATATGATCTTTATGATGTACTTGTGTTTGCGGTTGTGGTGTGTGAATGGGATACGATTTCCATGTTCCAGCATAACTAGCTTGGATTGGATTGCACTAACTTGGACTAGATTTCCACATTCCGACATAAAATTAGATTGGATTACCATGTTCCAACATAATGTTGGATCAGATTGCAGCATTCCAACATAAATATGGTATCTGATTACCACGTTTCAACATGCTAACATTTTGGGTTTGAGTTTCATGAGAGGACTAAAGATGTGATATATATGTGAGTTATTCGTTGGTGTATACTTGTTGACAATATTGTATATATTTGATATACGTGGAGAGTAAATTAATGTATTTGTTATATATGTTGTACTTAGTTGATCCATTTTATGATGGTCTACAGTGGGTCGTTGTTGGATGTTAGGGAAAGTAGAGATAGTGTACGTGATGGAAAGTTCTTGGGTAGATTTCATCTTGGGCAAAATAGGTTGGGTTGCGTGAAGAAAGCTTGAATTAATGTATTTTGTGACTGTGGAGAGTAATGTGACGAGGAAGCAAGGGTATGATGTGAGCGGGCAGTTGAATTGGTGGTGGTTGTACTTGGGTATTTTTATGTGTTTTTATAATGGTTAAGCTATGATCAAGAATTTGGTAAGGGGGTTAGTAATCTGGGTGGTAGTCTACATTAGAGATGTTTCCAAAAGTGAGTGAAGGTTGAGAAGCGAGTGGGTTATGTCATGATATTAGTAGTTGATTTCTTATATTATGTGGTGGGCGTCGGGTTGACCGATGATGCCTACCAGTATGTACGTTTTTACTGATACTATTTTTGCTATGTCTTTTCGACATAATCTGGATGTAGGATTGGTGACGTTTCCTTAGGTGAAGATGAAGAAAATCTCTAGCAGCTTCTGTCCTTCCTTTCGCATGGTTGAAGGAATGTCTTTTACCTAACTGTCCAGTTGTACTCTGAGCAGCTCTTGTACCTGTATAGACTATATCCATGGGAATTGTTTGAATTACTTTACGAGTTTAATTAGAAGTGTATTTATCGATACTATTTATAAGGGAATGTTTTAGAAGCATATTCGGTTTTCTCTAAAAATTTCCGTATATTTTACTATTGGGTATGAAGGTTCTCTTACTTAGGTGTTAGAGTCGGTGCCCACACGCTCTGGTGGGGTACGTCGTGACAAAAAGGTAAATTATAAATTTGTCACCATCAATTACATTGGCTAAATAATTATATTTATATTTTTGGTAAAGATTATGTAGTTTTCGATGTACTCTATATATACATGAATATTACCATAAAGTCAACACAATTTTTTATATTTAAAAAAAGTGCCTTGAAATATTGTCATTTCTTAAAATTAAATGCCTTCCACAATCATCAACTTAAGCATCAATTAAGAAATCATTTTATTTCATTAGTAAGAAATTTATTTTAATAAATATAATAGTTTAAAATAAAATATTATAAAATTGAAAAATATTTTC
Organism: Solanum pennellii; assembly: GCF_001406875.1. Lineage (NCBI taxonomy): Eukaryota > Viridiplantae > Streptophyta > Magnoliopsida > Solanales > Solanaceae > Solanum > Solanum pennellii. The sequence continues at coordinate 20,495,368 of NC_028637.1, read as the reverse complement.
ATTCGTACCAACACACCCTTAGAGCATTTACATAAATGTTTTTCAGATCCCAAACTTTTACTATGTATAAATGTCGTTGGAAAAAATTTAATGGACCAAATGCCATTGTTCATAGCATTTATATAAATATTTCCCCGAATCAACAATTTTACTATGTATAAACGTCATTTTAAGAAAATTAAATGGATCCAATTCAATATTTTTCATTTTATTGATACAATCTGAAATGAAATTTGAAAGTATATATAATAACCTTTATATATGATGACATATATTCATTCTTAATAGGATGAATTTTAAAAGTAAATGTCACAACCCAACCCACTGGGTCGTGCGAAAACCTACACTAACAACTAAGTAGGAGAAGCTTCATATTTCAATAGTTAAAACATGCGAAAATTTACAGAAAACAAAGATAATTATAATAATATTCTTTTTATATATATCATGTCTTTAGACAAATCTTTAGTTAAAACTTGTAAAGTAGTTTAACAAGTTCCACGGATCTAGTCTAACAGTTACTAGAGAGGTACCAAGAGTACAACTGCACATGATAAATAAGAGACACAACTTCCACCATGTGGAAAGAAGAATAGAAGCTACTTTAAAATTTCTTCATCTTCACCTAAAGAAACATCACCAACGTGCATCCAGACTATGTCAACAAACATAGTAAGAGTAGTATCCGTACAAAACACATGTAGTGGAAGGCATCATATTTTAACCCGACACCCACCACCTATCATATGAAATCAACTAGAAAAAATATATGGTAGACCACTAGTTCCTCCACTTTTTTGCCTCTCTTTAATTACCTCCAATTACATTAGTGTTCCAATAATTAACAACCCTCTCAATCAACCTACATAAAAGTTACTTGATCATAGCCTAGCCTGTCACGATCCGAGAGCACCCCCAAGTCGCGACATGGTGTATTCGCCCTCTTGGAAGTCACAACAAAGTCAATAAGTAAAACTCTTTTATAAACCATAAGAAGAACTAAGTCTCATCATAAAGCCACCTTAGACACATCTCATTATCATAGGGTCACGAAACTTACACTGAAAATAAACTTATATCTAATATAAAGTCTTTAATGAAAGAAAAGCTAGAAGAGCATCCATGTCCTCGAACATATAAGGACATACCAAGAGTCTTGAGAGAAAAATCTAATCCCAATCTTCAACTCTAAGATCCTAACTTTCCACCACCTACACTTGTAGAAATAGAGAAGAATATGGAGTTAGTACAATTAAGCACTAGGTCTGATGACCATGCAAGAAATCATGTAAAAGGGGACATTTTAGTTGAAATATGTTTTTCATGCTATTTTGATAAAACTTATAAACAAGGTAAAAAGTACTCATGAAAGTCCATCATCAACCACATAAGACAATACTCATATAATGTTCAAGATAAAACCTTAATAATTAAGTAACCCATTTATCCATTTATACAATTTACCTAAAGTTATTCTAAGACCCACCTAAGTGAGGCATGAAGACCTAAGTGAGGCATGAAGAGATCGCCCATACAACCTCTTCAATACATACCTAACTGTTCCATAAGACTATTAAAGATAAGTATATTTCCTTTCCAATACAACCATAAGAAGTCAACATCCATTTCTAAAGATCCTAGGAGAGACATTCATGCATATAAGGGACTTCACATAATGGTCTTGGAATACCTAGGGAACTCACTTTAGCATCCTCAAAGCCTACTCGTTCCATGTGTAGATGCATCCCGTTCCACTACATACACGTTGTAGAACCTATCCAATGACTAAAGTGCACATCCCACATGATAAGAATAGGCATTTACCGACATAGACCATACTAGATAGGTATGTATTCGGTGTCATAAGACCCCACAACGTGGAAGATGTTCTACTTTCCAAAGGTAGAATTAAGGATACATCCCATGTAGGCACATAGTTTAGGGGACATCAAGGGCTTCTTTGTACTCTAGTATCATAGTTCAAGTAGAGCTACTACCAAAAGCATATCTATTCGGTGCTTTGTATTGGTTTTTATAGAGTAAGTTCATTCACATAAGAGTATTTGAGAAGGTATCATATCTAAGCCCTACCAACTCATAATGCAACTACCAAGAAGGGATTCACAAGGGTTTACTGATCAAGGTTCATTAGGATAGCTCATTCATGAAACAGGTATCATGCTAGGTCTATCCAATTCACTACATTATAAACCTTCTTTTCATATTCAAGGTTTGTACATTCACTTTGGGTTCTAGAAACATCAAAGAAAGGCACCATTCTTAGATCTACCGAATCAAGACATACTTTAGAACACCTCATTCATCATTCAAGGAAGGACACCAACTTAGGTCAACCGATCCTAGACTTTCGTTCATTCTTTCATTCAAGACAAGGGTGAATAAGCCTACCAAGTCAAGAGTTCATATTTATCAATATCATTCAAGTACCAAGTAGGGACAATCAAGTCTACCAACACAAGATACAATATCATTCATATGCAGACTCTTCATAGTCTATCATAATCACATACAAATATTTAGAGGAAACATGCTTTCACTGACATTATCACATAGCTTTATACAAGTTCATCTTATCATCACATCACAACTTCACAATATGTCTATTTTACACATAAAAAAATAACAAACCTTCAATTCACATCATAGAGCCATCAAGATTACAGTCAAATAAGAACAAGAAGCAAGCAACTCCATTAGAAGTGGATCAAACCATATAAGAGCAATTCAACAAGAACTAAAACAATTTAGGTCAAGTTACCCTTCATCAAATCCATGTTTACCCTTTATAAATTATAAATCAATTCATCATATTTAGGCATGGATATCAATAGATAACAACAATAAAACCCAATATAGACACAGTTCTAACAATATCCAATCAAATTCATGAAACCCATTTTGTAAGCCAATTTAGGAGATTTGGACAAATCACGGGTTCTTCAAGGAATTTCATCAAAATCATCTTAAAAACCTTGATTCAAAATATAATACATCAATATCTGACTTGAAAATGTTTTAACAATGGACCCATGCATAGAATAGAAATTGGGACAATTGATCATTGATTCGCTTTTGAAAACCATTGAATTGGACTTCTTGAATGAGAGGTTATTCAAGAATGAAGAATTAATATACCTTATTCGTAGAAATCATACAAATATTGATGAATAAATCACTTGAAATCCCTTCTCCTAGCTTGAATTTGACCTTGACCTTCAATGGTGTTCTTGAGTGAATATATTTGAGAGGAAAGAGTTTGATAAGGGTGTTGGAGTCTAAGTGAGGACTTAATTGTTTTAATATACTTAAAATACCTAAAAACACTAAAAGTAACCATCCATGACTTAATCGGAACGTGGGGTGAATTAACTAATTCACCCCTCACTTGGTTGAATTGTATCAACGTTGCAAGTGGTGACCTACGACAACATTCTACAGACCATAGGTGGTGTGACGGGGCCATCCTGCATGCTCGTGAAACTTGTCTGAGGTCATAAAAAGTGGATAAGCTCCCACAACAAAATATGGAGCTACGCCCCTGACTTACAGGGCGTCATTCATGGTCGTTGGTTAAGCTACCTTAACAGCTTATTCGCCAAAGTTTGGGTCGTCCTCAAGAATCCTTAGGGTGGTCCTTGTGGAGTCATACCTTGTCATTTTGACCCTAAACACGACCATATAGATTCTAGGGTCACCTCCCATCATGTTAGACTCCAAATGACACACCAAAACACATACATGCAAGAGCACACTAACACACAAATGACTAGTTTCCAAATGACTTGGTTGTCCCTTGACGTTTGACTTTCAAACTTATTAAAACTGACCTAAAAACTATTCTTCATTATCTTAACAAGTTATTAATCAAGAAACTCACGTGAAGCTCGAATTTGTCCTAATTCATTTTATGGGTGTTTCATAACCATTCTAATAGAGAAATCCCCAATACAACCACACACAATTCAACTAACCATTTATGCCATACCCTTGCTTTCTCGTCAAATTAACCAACCATAGTCACATAAAACATTACATCAATCTCCTTGAGCAACTTGCCTCTCCACTATATTTAACAAGTCCAATATGAATAGATCAACTCAAAAAAATAATCACATGCTTATAAAGAACATATTCCATATTATCAACAATTATGAAAAATGAACAACGTCACATTTTATATCACGTCATTGGTCCTCTCATGGAACCGAAACCCAAACAATAAGCATATCTCAACGTGGAAACTGGTCCAAGTTAGTTATACTGGAACATGGAAATTGATCCAAAATAGTTGTGCTGTTAAGTGTCAATAGATCACATAGTTATGCCGGAATGTGGAAGCCGATATAATAGTTATGCCGGAGCGTGTCAACCAATACAAGTTAGTTATGCCAGAGCATGGAAACCAATCAATTCACCACACTACAATAACAACCACCAGTATATCCTCAAGATCATACATATAATTCATTATTTTATGGGAATCATAATTTATTCAACTTATTACCATAAGTGTGATCAACATTGCAACAATCATATACATACATCTATCATAATGAATAAAGGATAACATACACCACATAATTATAAAAAAACCATCATCATAATGAACTTTTCACCAACTCCTATCATGTAATGATTAATTCGACCATACTTAGACCTAGTTCATCATTTAAGGCTTCTTTCTAGGGCTTAACCATACTTTATCATAAATATTGCGTACATTCATAATTCTAGTTCCATCTATGAATACCTATTCTTATTCTTGAAACAATTCTATTCAAGATAGAAATTCTAGAACCCATAACAAGTCATCAACTTTCTTTTCAAGGCATGAACCCAATTACGTTAATTTCTATAATTTACCCATGAAATTCACTTGGTGCACGAAGGTCTACACATAAACCCTACCATTGATATACATATATTGCGTAGTAAGAATAGATTTATAACTACTCAATTCATAAAACCTAGCCTTCCTGGGTGTCAAGCAGTTGCATAAGGTTTTTGACTTCATTACGGTTTTCCGGGATCCGCGATAGTGAATTCACCTAAAAATCTGCACGATATCAAGATCCTCATAGTAGAATTCCTCTTCTCCTACATTTCCAATCTTATATCAGCTTTTCTATGGTTTCGAAGGTGTTTTGCACCTTATTTATTTCTCGTATTTTATATTCTTCCTCACCTATCCCACACTGGCAGCAACGTCCCCCAGTTCCTTAAATATTTATAAAAATAACGATGGTTTGGTTCATTATAATGCATACCAATTTATCCTCCGTTCGTCCCCGAATGACCATTGTATGGGACATCACTCGCCCCATTTGATTTATTATTAAATTTAAGTATTGGTCCACTACAGAATCATGAGAAATGGTGAGTTTTCACTAATTGATATAAGTAAGGTACAATGCTCGAATACTTAAAAGAAATTTGAGACAACACGTGAAGAAAGAAAGAACTTTAATATTACACATCCTGGCCCGCCAGGGAGGGATACCTCTTGCTGAGGCAGGGATGTTGAAGCAAGAGATCTCCCACTGAGACATGAGATCAGATTTGTCCCTTAAACACCCAAAAACTCCCCCAGATTCCTATAAAATCACTCTTCTTTGAACATCAAAATTAAGGTAAACTCTCATTTCATCATACTCTTTACTTCATTACATGAATAACGATAATTGCATGGCAATTAGCTGATAAACACTAGATAGTTTTTTGGGGTAGTTTTTAAAATTGAATTAGGTTGATTGATTTACTTGAAAAATGCAACATGGACACTTCTCTTACATCCCCTATGTTACCAAAACGTCCTGGGCCTAGATATGGTTAAATTTGTACAAAAATAGGTGGGGAAGTTGAACAGTCTTTTGGGGTAAAATTTGAATTTGTGCCTTATTTAGGAGTTATTTTGCCAAAATACATACTTATTTATGTTCCAAGGTAGTTAAATAACTGATATGCTGAAGTTTTATCGAAAATTAGTGTTTTGGGATGAAAGGGTGCTATTGTCGCGCCTGGTGTTCGTCCCCGATGAAGGCCACTTTGGAAGCCTCCATCCCTCTATAGAAGCCTTCAAATTGGTCACGTGATTCTAAGAGGTGGATACACTTGGTGACTTGGAGGATCCACCCGTTAGGAAATCATACCAACATGGCCTTTCCCTGATCATTGGTGATTGTGTGTGTAATATAGGGCATCTCGTTAAATGTGGGGGCAGAGGTCATATCAGAGTGGAAGATTTTCTACTGGGGCAATAAGAAGGCTTTCTTCCTACCAGGACTTATCACTTCCCTAGCAAGCAGGCGGGAGTGCCACTATTTGACGTTGATGAGGTACTTCCTATGGATCCCTTCTTCACCCTTTTTGGTCAGGTCAGGTTCTACTTCCAGGGGAAGAGAATGAGAATGAGTTGGGATAGAATTAGTAGGGAGGTTTCGGGATCAAATGATGAGGATCCAATCTCAAGTGCATCAATCGAAGAGGATTTTGAGGTTGTCTTAGAGTGGATGGGGAGCACCTATGACAACTTTACTACTGTTCCACCCATTACTGCCCTATTGTTCGAGATGATCCATCATTAGTTGCGCCATGAGAGTAAGAATGTTCTAGAGAGGGATCTCCTGATGAGTCAGATGTGGAAGACAACTAAGGCCATCTTTACCTGTGTGGCCCCGACAATGAGATTTCTCGACTCGAGGCTGCAGGACTACTCTCTATGCTTAATGACATTTGGTCTGGCCTGGTACCCCAGAGGACCTTGACTTTGATGTATACACCACACAGTGTGAGGGTTCTCGATCTGACTTGTTAGTTCGCCTTTTTTGGGCTTGTAAATATTTGCAACTTGTATGTATCTTTTGACTCATTGTAGTTTTTGGTAGCACGTCGATATTTGTTTTTTCGCTATATGATGCAACCATTCATTTAATGTTAAGGTTTTATAATCTATTACTTATGGTGTAACTGGACACTTAGAGGATGGTAGGGGTGAACCAGATACCATTCGGGCCTAAAATTTTGGTTAGTAAAAACATGGGAGATAGTCTGAGGTTCAGCATTGCCTCACCCTAATTTGGAAAGAGAAATTCCACTATGACAGTCCTGCTATGGCGGTCCCGCTATGGCTGTAATAATCCTCCCATAGCGGCTAAGTCCGGACCAGAACCCGTGCTAATAATTTTTGGGTTCCTTTTGTTTTTATTCAACTTTCCCAAGGTTCCCGACTTAACCAAACAATCTAAGTTAAGTATCCAAGCTAGAAATATAAGAAAATCCGAATCAATCTTATTGACACGACATCCGACTAGTTCTCATGAATTCAACACTACACACACTTATCCCCAAGATACACCAACACGTTCACTCAATGATTGCGATGCATGTCCATATTTTAGTCTCACGAACGCAATTTACCTAAGCCTTCTCACCAACTTAGTTATGACTTCGTCCCTAAACGGCATTCACAGTACTTGACTAGTTACACTTGAATAATTTCAATAACTTAGCTAAGACCTCGCACATATCAAGGTTTAAATACACATGATTATAATGCACATACCAACATCTTCATAGTCAAGCCATCACTTTCACATTAAAAGTTAATTCAGGGAACATGAAAAACATATTCATATATTTCAAGGCACATATCACACATAAGTCCAGATTATTAGTTAGTTCGTTGTCATCCATGCAATTACGCGACCCTTATGGCCAGATAAAAATTTGAACCTTCCCATTTCCAATTCACCTTGCATTTTCTCATTCAGTCATGACCACGATGTTCGGTTGACTACATTAAGATAACAATTAAACTCAAGTCACACTACAAGGGACATTTCACACGAAAACAGTGAATGAGTGGAATAATTTCCTCGAATGCTTCTTAGACTCCTGAGGATTAGTTGTGAACGTAAACCTAGGCTCTAATACCAATTTTCTCTTTTATTGGGAGATAGGAAACCAAGGCTCTAATACCAATTTGTTAGGACCCAACCTACTATGCCGTGCAGGCACCCACTCTAACACCTAAGTAGGAGAACTCTCATATCCCAATAGTTAAAACGTATGGAAATTTAAAGAAAACAAAGATTATTATAACAATGTTATTTTAATAAATAATGTATTTAGACACATCTTTAGATAAAACAAATAAAGTAATTTAATAATTCCCATGGATCGCAACTTCAACAAGGGGAAACAAATAATTATTGCGGGAGAATTTCTTCATCTTTGCTCAAGGAATCATCACCAACCGCATCCAGACTATGTCAAAAGACATAGAGAGAGTAGTATTTGTAACACTCTAAAAGTTTATAACTTGGTCTAGAGTCTCATATGATGAATTAAGCCTTAAAACAAGGTTTCTAAGCCTAAAATAATGTATTGAATCTAATTAAGAAGTTTTAAAGTCATATGATCAAGAAATGACCATGACATCTGGAGAATTGTGAAATATGTGCTAATGTGCTTGGGCATGTTCAAAGTGTATTAAGAGTTATAATTGAGTCAAATTTTGTGAAAAGGTTGGAAATACATGCTGGGGTGTTTTTAGGGTCAAAATGTCCAGGTACAACTCCCTAAGGACCACCGTAGGGACCCTTGAGAAGGACCAATCCATTGACCCCAAAACTACCCAAATTACAGTGTGCAACCACAGACACAAATGGCAAGTCATCGTTTGAACGGTGCTCCGTCGTTGTGTCTCGTTGGTTGAAAATTAACCAAATCACCCAAAAGCCCCAAAGACCCAACCTCTGATCCAAACCAAGGTCGTAGACGGGGACTCGTAAGTGGGGGCCTATTTTACTGTCCCTTTTAATTTAAAAAGATATTAGTTAGTTAACTAGTTAATTAATTAATTGGGGTCAAGGGATAGTTAATTAAGTTAGTTAAAGACAATAAAAGGGTTATATCATATTAAACCAACTTAACGTCCCATTATTTCTAAAATCCATATCCATCTAACTTCTCTTTAGCTTCTCTCTCTCCAAACATAAACATCCATTGAAGAACAATAGAACCTCAAGAAAAGGACAAAGTAACCAAGGATTTCATCTCAAATTAGTGTCAAGATCATTCCTAAGGTATGGTTTCTTTCACTCTTGGGATTTCTTTTTCCGAAAGGCCATTTCAAAGATGATTTTCAACTTTCCCAAAACTAGGGTTTCAATCTAGACATGGGTTAACTTTTCAAAACGAAATTTTTATCCAATTATGATAAATTATTATCTTTTATCATTGTTTAACTAAGTATTTATGGTCAGTTATTTGTAATCACTCAAGATTTTCTTTTGAACCCTTGTTCTTACCTAAACTCTTTATGTCTTGAAGTTCTATGGTATGATCATTATATGATTGAAAGTAGTTTCTCATGATTATAATTAAGTGTTGAGTGAATGGTTTACTCATTTGTATGTGGGTTGTAAAGTGAATTGATAGTTCTTAGTTATTAATACCTATGAGCTATGATGATAAGTTGTTCAAATAGGGGTCTGGAAGAGACTGTTGTGATCTTGTATGATGAGTATGATGTTACTAAAGGGAATAAATTATTGCCACCAGAAGGGCATGTAAATAAGATGGAGGTCTCAGGTTTAGAAATTCCGGCCTCCCATGTGGATTTCTTTACATTTACTAAGTTCACATTTCGAAGATATGTGTTGTCCCATGAGATGAAAACCTCCACGTTTAGCAAGTCAAGGTTTCTAGTATCAATATCCTTGAACCTTAACTACATGCCCATATAGGACTTTATTTTAGTGGATCCACCAAGATAGCTATGTACGAAAGGTTGCACCTTATGCAAGTGTTAACCCTCTCTTTTCGACGTGAGAGTAGAATACCTGATCCCATATAGCTCACATGATTTCATGCCGGTTATTGCATTTCCCCCCTAATGTTAAAGTAAATGAACTCTTATTAGGGATTGTCTTAAGGGCTACTACATAGTGTGAGGGAGGGTATGTGACTTCTCTTACACATTTCACATGTGGGATCCTAAGGGAGGGTCTGACTAGTGTTCTTGTGTGATCAAGTTAATTATATGTTATGTATGTCAAGTTACATATGATCTTATGAACCAAGTATGCCATAATGATATATGAGGTTATGTCATATGTATGAAGTACGTGACATAATGTGGTACTTAGCTTTGGATAGGGCTATGAGGTTCTATTCTTGGCATTGCACAAGTATTTCTTTAGGTCTCTTACATGTTGGGTTAATATCATGTTGGATTGACTTATGATGTTCCTTGTATGTGCACGTTTAATAATTTGATAGAATGCATGGTTTTGACTAAATTGTTCCTTTTCTCATGCATTGATGATTTTTATGTATAGGAACCATACTTAGTACATTGGTTTGTATTAACCCATATATCTCCCTTTTTTCTCAGACATTGTAGGTTTTGGCCATTAAAGAGCTTCTAGGCCACTTTGCAAGAAGACTTGGACTTTCCCCTCTAGTTGTTAATGAGTCCTCAAGTTCGAGGATGGTGCCATTTGTTCTACCTTAGTAGTGTTGCTTATGTCAAATCCCATTTACTTCATTCCTTATTCTTGAAGACTATTGTTGTAAGCCTATTATGGCATATTTTACCTGCGTGGGATTACACACAACCTTGTAATACCCTTTAGATTGTTTGATGTGAGACAAAGTATTAGACTTATTCTTATGCATTGATTATCTTTCCTATATGAGAATCCTATGTAAGCTTCATAATCGATGAGTCTAAGTAAATTTCATACATGTTTTGTGCGAAGTCTATGTATACCTCAAATGTAAAATTTTTTAATTTTTTCTGCATTATTGACCTATGATATGTTATGATGAATGGTAAGGGCTAGTCTAAGTTTGGGGGGGTGCTCCCGGGTCGTAAAAAACATCGTATCAGAGCAAGAGGTTGAATAATCTTAGGATTGATGTCTCACTAAAAAATGTCAAGTGGAGTATGGTTCATGCTTGTCAAGTGACCCACAATTATGAATGAGAGGCTATTTGATGCTTAGGGAAGTCTCAATTTGTTGGTATTGTTGAAGTTGTGCCTTTAGAGTTCTAAATCTACATGTCTTTATCTTGTAACCTCTTTATTATGCATATAAGATATGAATACACAAAGTAATAATGCTCGAAGGGTCGAAGAGGAGAATGTGCATGAGGTGGTTCCCCCTCTGACTCCTCAAAACCTTAAATTTCCTATTGAAGAAGGAGCTATGTATAATGTTGAGATAAGGGCGACCATTCGTAGCTTGACTCAAGTGTTGGCTACTCAAGTACCTTAGGATACTAGAGTTCAAGTGATCCCCAATGCTAGACATCAAGGATAAGGGATTTCACAAGGATAAATCCCCCTATGTTATTTGGCTCCAAAGTGGAGGAGGACATACAAGGATTCACTGATTAAGTATTCAATATACTAGATGTTACTGAGGTGACTTCTCAAGAAAAGGAGGAACTAGTCGCCTACCAACTCAAGGATGTGGCTCAAGTTTGGTATCGACAATGGAAGGATGAGAGCTCAGTTAGAGAAGGCCGAATTACTTGGGGGATTTCAAGACGAATTTCCTTGATAAGTTCTTTCCCTTGGAACAAACAGAGAGGAAAATACTTGAATTCATCAACCTTCGCCAAGGGGGTATGAGTGTGGAGGAGTACAACCTCAAGTTCACTCAACTATCCAAATATGCTCCTAATATTATGGTGGATTCTAGGGATAAGATGAACAACTTTGTTATGGAATTATTCGATGTTGTGGTTAATGAATGTAGGTCAGCTATAATGATTCCTATCATGGACATTTCTTGTCTCATGGTTCATGCCGAACAAATTGAGGAGCAAAAGCTTAAGCAGGTCGGTAGGACAAGTGCGGATGGTGAAAATTCTTCCAAGGCTATATTTGAGGTGCAATATAAGCGAAGGTTCAAGAAGAGCTTTCCCTATCAAAGAAATTCTATAACTCCAAAGATTAACAAAGATAAAGGGTATACACCTAAGCCTCAAGAGGGAAGAGGTAGTGGTCCCTAGTTGAGAAGTCTACTTGTGCTAAGTGTGGTAGGAAACATGAAGGCAAGTGTCTAGTTGGTATAGGAAATTTCTATGGTTGTGGTAAGAGTGGACACATAAAGAGGAATTTTCCTATAATGAAGGCTCAAGGAAGGGAAACTGCTCAAGCACAACAAGTTCTCCCAATCCCAATGCTCCTAAGAAGAATCACTTCTATACTATCCGCTCTAGAGGTGATCAATATGATCTCGATGTCGTCACCGGTATGTTACAAGTGTTCTCCATCAATCTCTATGCCCATCCATGGAGGAATTATGGTTGGAGTTCCCCTTCTCCGGCATTAAGCAATTCTTCTTATTCTTCTTCTTTCTTAGTTGAAGTTCCCCTTCTCCGGCTTTACTAGATCCAGGTGCTACTTTGTCATTTGTAACTCCTTTAACAGCTATAAAGTTTAATATGTTACGCAATGTTCTAATGGAACCTTTTTCTGTTACAAGCCCAGTAGGTGACTCCTTTGTGGCTAGAAGAGTCTATAGTACTTGTCCTATATCATTTCCCAATAGAGTTACATGGGCGGATATGGAAGAACTTGATATGGTTGATTTTGATGTCATCTTGGGAATGGATTGGTTAAATGCTTGTTTTACTTCCATTGATTGTAGGACAAAAGTAGTGAAGTTCAAATTACCTAATGAAACCATCTTTGATTGGAAGCGGGGTAACTCAATCCTAGAGGTTGAAATATTTCATGTCTAAAAGCTTATAACATTATTTGCAAAGGTGTCTCTACCAATTTATTAGGGTCAAGGACCTTGAATTTGAGGTCCCTTCATTAGAGTCGGTACCCGTAGTGAGGAATTTTCCGGAATTCTTTCTCGATGACTTGGCTGGAGTTCCTCCCTAATGGGAAACAAACTTTGGCATAGAATTTTTACCAGATACAAAACCTATCTCAACCCCTACTTACCAGATGGCTCCGTCTGAGTTGCAAGAACTTAGCTTTAACTCAAATATTTACTTGACAAGGGTTTCATAAGACATAATATTTCTACTAAGGGTGATTGGGTGTTGTTTGTAAAGAAGAAGGAAGAATCAATTAGGATGTGCATTAATTACCGTCAACTAAATAAGGTTACCATAAATAACAAGTATCCTCTCTCTATGATCGATTATTTGTTTGATCAACTCCAAGGGGCAAGCTACTTTTCAAAAATTTACTTTAGGGCGGGGTATCACCAACTTAGGGTGAGAGGTGAAGACATACCTAAAATGGCTTTCTGAACTAGGTATGGTCATTATGAGTTTCTGGTTATGTCTTTTGGTCTATCTAATGCCGCAATGACTTTCATGGATCGTCTGAATCAAGTGTTCCGAGATTACCTTCACTCCTTTTGTGATTGTTTTTATTGATGACATCTTGGTATAATCCAAGAGTGAATATGAACTTATACATCATTTAGGGGTAGTATTGAAAGTCTTTAAGGAACACTAACTATTTGCCAAGTATAGTAAATGTGAATTTTGTTTAAGATTTGTTGCATTTCTTGGTCATATTATCGCAAGTGAGGGTATAGAGGTCGATCCGAGAAAGATGGAAGCGGTTAAGAATTGGCCTAGACCTTTGACTCCAATCGATATTAAAAGTTTCTTGGTTTTAGCCGGATACTATAGGAGGTTTGTGGATGGGTTTGCCTCCATTGGTTCTCCTTTGACTACCTTAACCCAAAAGAGTGTTAAGTTTGAGTGGTCAGAGGCTTTTGAATGAAGCTTCCAAGTATTGAAAGATAAGCTAACCTCCGTTCTAGTGTTGACCTTACCGGAGGGCACCAATGGTTTTGGGGTGTATTGTGATGCTTCCAAGGTAGGTTTAGGTTGTGTCCTTATGCAACATGGTAAGGTGGTAACATATTCTTCTAGACATCGTAAGGTACACGAGAAGAACTATCCAACTCATGACCTTGAATTAGCAGCCGTAGTGTTTGCCTTGAAAATATGGAGGCATTATTTTATGGTGTTCGTGTGGATGTATTTACCGACCATAAAAGTCTTCAATATGTTTTCACTATAAAGGAGTTGAATATTTGGCAAAGAAGATGGTTAAAAATCTTGAAGGATTATGGAACGAGTGATCTCTACCACCCCGGCAAAGCCATTGTGGTGGAAGATGCTTTAAGTTGTATGACCATGGGTAGTATGTCTCATGTGGAAAAAGGTAATCAAGACCTAGTGAAAGATGTTCATAGGTTGTCTAGGTTGGGTGTTTGGTTGCAAGATTCTCCAAATGGTGGTTTTATGGTCCACCATAACTCCGAATCATCTTTAGTAGTTGAGGTGAATTCTAAGCAACATCTTGATCCTTTTATTGATGGAGTTGAAGGATTAGTTCTTGGAATGTTCAATGAGTCATTCTACCAAGGGGGATTGGTGTTCTTAGTCACCAAGGAAGGTTGTGTGTACCGGTGTGCATGATTTGAGGAATCGAATTTTGGAAGAACCTCATGGTTCTCGATATTCTATTAATCCGGGTGCCACTAAAATGTACTGTGATATTTAAGAGGTCTATTGCTGGGATGGTTTAAAAAAAGACATAGCAGAATTTGTGGCTAGGTGCCCTAATTGTCATCAAATAAAGACCGAGCATCAAAAGACGAGTGGTTTGACTCATGTAATGCATGTTCCTACTTGGAAGTGGTAAGACATTAATATGGACTTCGTAGTGGGCTTGCCTTGGACACATAGGCAAAATGACTCAATATGGGTTATTATGGATAGTTGATGAAATTCGCTCACTTTATCCCCGGTAAGTCTACTTATTCGGTGGAGGAGCACGCAGGGTTGTACCTTGATAAAATAGTGAGTTGGTATCTCTTTGTCCATCATTTCGAATAGAGGTGCAAAATTCCCTTCTCATTTTTGGAGGTCTTTTCAGAAAGGGTTTGGTACTCAAGTGAAGCTTAGCACCGCTTTTCATCCCCAAACAGATGGTCAAGTGAAGCGTACCATTCAAACCCTAGAATATATGCAAGAGCTTGTGTTATTGATTTCGATAGAAGTTTCAACGATCACCTACCATTGATTGAGTTCTCCTATAATAATAGCTACCATTCGAGTATCTCCATGGAAACTTTTGAGGTACTCTATGGTAGGAGATGTAGGTCTCCGGTTATGTGGTTTGAGGTTGGTTAGCCTTCACTCCGTGGTACTGAATTATCTATGAAGCCTTAGAGAAGGTTTGGATAATAAGGGATAGGTTTAAAACAACCTATAGTTGGCAAAAATCCTATGGTATACTTGAATATTTCAACCATGAAAGGGGTGATGAGATTTGGCAAAAATGGGAAACTTAGTACCCAGTATGTGGGCCCCTATGAGATAATGAAAAGGGTTGGAAAGGTTTCCTATGAGTTGAAATTACCAAGTGAACTATCCCCGATCCATCCCATATTTCATGTCTCCATGCTTAAGAAGTTTATAGGCTACCCCATATCCATTCTCCTGCTTGAAGGGTTAGGTGTAAATGATAACCTTACGTATAAGAGGTTCCTCTTGAAATTCTAGATTGCCACATCAAAAAGTTGAGGAACAAGGAGGTGATCTCCGTATAGGTCCTATGTAGGAACCACCTAGTTAAGGGAGCAACATAGGAGGCCGAGGCTGACATGAAGTCTCGTTACCCTCATCTATTTCATCATAATTCTAGCCAAAGTTGAGGTTAGTAATTATGCTCTTAAAACTAATGAATAATGTTGTATTTGACTTGCTTTGCTACAATATGCATAATTATGGTAAAATTTCATGTTAAAAATGAGTTTTCATGGAAAAAAAATGCTCTTTTGCTTAACTTGCACTTATTTTTGTTTTGTGTAAAGTTGCCTTTATGAAATGGTATTGCGCATGTTAATGTATTTTGAAGAAGTTTTGCAATTAACACATGATGATCATGTTGAGCTCACATTGATATTGAGAAGGTAGTTCCTCATGTTGTGATGTTGAGCTCTGTTATGTGGTAAATTGTGACGTGAGTTGCTATGTGTTAATGTTATGTTTATGTGTTGAATGGAGTTGTGAATTACTCCGATGATCTGTGAATCATGATGATTTTATGTTGGTTGTTGGGATTCTATTCTTGAGTCTTTTCATTTCCCTACAAAAAGATTTTAATGTCATTCGGGAACGAATGTTCCTAAGGGGTGGGGGATAATGTAACACTTCGATAGTTAATGACTTGGTCTAGAGACTCATATGATGAAGTAAAGCTTAAAACAAGGTTTATAAGACTCAAAATAATGTATTGAATGTAATTAGGAAGTGTTAGAGTAAAAATGTCAAGAAACGACCATGACGTCCGGAGAATGGTGAAATATTTGTTAGTGTGCCTTGGCATGTTTCAAGGGGTTTTAAGAGTCAGAATTGAGTCGAATTTGGTGAAAAGGTTGTAAATACATGTTGGGGTGTTTTTAGGGTCGAAACGTCAAGCTACGGCTCCCCAAGGATCACCCTAAGGTCCCTTGAGGAGGCCCATTCATTGACCCCAAAACTGCCCAAATTACAGTGTTCAACCACGAGCACAAATGATGAGTCGTCGTTTGAACGATGCTCCGTCGTTAGGTATCGTTGGTTGAAAGTTAAATAAATTACCTAAAAGCCCCAAAAATCCAGCCTCTGATCCAAACCATGGTCGTGCAGCACGGGCCGTTGTTCGATCCACGGGGCATCGACGGGGAATAGTCGTTGAGGGACTCTTTTAGTGTTCTTTTTTAGTCAAAAAGAGATTAGTTTGTTAATTACTTAGTTCTTTATTAGGGCTTAAGGGGTGATTAAAAGACTCTAAAAGGTTTATAACACATTAAACTAACTTAACACCCCATTATTTCCCAAACCCGCATCTTTCTAACTTCTCTCTAGCTTCTCTCTTCCCAAACTTCAAGCTCCATTGAAGAACACTATAACCTCAAGAAGAGGACGAATTCACAAGGATTTCATCTCAAATTCATGGCAAGATCATCTCTAAGTAATAGTTTCTTTCACTCTTGAAATTCCTTTCCCCAAGAGGCTCTTTTGAAGATGATTTTCAACTTCCCCAAAACTAGGGTTTCAATCTAGACTTGAGTTCCATTTTCAAAACAAAATTGTTATTTAATTATGATAAATTATATTCTTTTATCACTGTTTAACTAAGTATTGATGGTCAATTGTTGGTAATCAACCAAGATTTACCTTTGAACCTCTGTTCTTCTCAAAACTCATTTTGTTTTGAAGTTCTATGGTAATTGTGGAAAATGATGGGTATATGAATATGTAGAATAGTAATTGCTATGTATTACTTCTTGACATTATCTTGTTTATGCAATGGTTATGTATTCTTTTGTAATTGAAGTATGAAGGCAATAAAAAGGGCAAGAATGTATGAAGATTGATTCTTCTTGAATTCAATTATGAAGTATTAGTTATTTAGATTGTAATACTTCTATGTATAATGTGTGGTTGTGATGTTGATAACAAGTATTACTCATCCTTAACCCTAGACTATTGAATTGGTTACGAAGTATGCAACTATGTTATGGTATGATCATTATATGATTGAAAGTAGTTTCTCACGATTATAATAAAGTGTTGAGCGAAAGGTTTACTCACTTGTATGTCGGTTCTAAAGTGAATGGATAGTTCTCACTTATGAAACCTATGAGCTATTATGATGAGATGTTCACATAGGGGTCTAGAAGAGACTAATGTGATCTTGTATGATGAGTATTATGATTACTAAAGAGAATAAATGATTAGCACCGAAAGGGCATGTAAATGAGATGGAGGTCTCACGTTTAGCAAGTCCGGCCTCCCACATGGGTTTCTTCACGTTTAGTAAGTCCGCATTCCCAAGATATGTGTTGTCTCATGAGATGGAAACCTCCACATTTAACAAGTCAAGGTTGCGAGTAGCAATCTTCTTAACCCTTAACTATGTGCCCAAATAGGAAAATAACTTAGTGGATCCACCTAGATAGCTATGTACGAAAGGTTGCACCTTAGGCAAGTGATAACCCTCTCTTTTTTTGTGTGGGAGTAGAACATTGGATTCCATTTAGCTCACATGGTCTCATGTTTTTTATTGCACTTTTTTCCATAATGTAAAAGTAAATAAACAAGTTAAGTATGTGAACTCCTATGAGGGCTTGTCTTAAGGGCTACTACATTGTGTGAGGGAGGGTATGGGACTTCTCTTACACATTGCACATGTGGGATCCTAAGAGAGGGTCTTAGTAGTGTTCTTGTGTGAGCTAGTTGATCATGTGTTATGTATGTCAAGTTATATATGATCTTATGAAACACGCATGTTATGATGAGATATAAGGTTATGTCATATGTATAAAGTAAGTGACTTAATGTGGTCTTAGTTTTGAATAGGGTTATGTGGTTCTATTCTTGGCATTACACAAGTATTGCTTTGGGTTGCTTATATGGTTGGTTGACTTATGATGTTCCTTATATATGCATGTTGAGTTATTTGATATTATTCATGCTTTTGACAAAATTGTGCCTTTTCTCATGCATTGATTTTATTTTATGCATAGAAACCATACTTAGTAAATATGGTTTGTACTAACCCATATTTCTTCCCTTTTTCCCAATTATTGTAGGTTCCGTCCATTGAAGAGCTTCTAGTCCACTTTGCACTAAGACTTGGAATTTTCCCCTAAGTTGTTGGTGAGTCCTCAAGTTCGAGGATGGTGCCATTTGGTCCACCTTAGTAGTGTTGCTTATGTCTAAAGACATTTACTTCATTTCTTATTCTTGAAGACTATTGTTGTAAGCCTATAATGGCAATATTGTACTTGTGTATGGGATTACGCTCAACCTTATATTACTCCTTAGATGGTTTAATGTGATACAAAGTACTAGACTAATTCTTATGCATTTGTTATATTGCCTAAACGAGAAGCCTATGTAAGCTTCATACGCGAGAAGTCTACTGAACATCATATATGATATGTTAGAGGTATATGTATACCTTACTATGTAAAAAGTTTTAAATTTTTTGCATTTTGACCCATGATATGTTATGACGAATGCTAAGGGCCATTCTAAGTCATTTTTTAGGACGAAGACACCGGTTACGTCTAGGGGGTGCTCCCCGGTTGTGACAATATCAATACAAAACACAGGTACTGGTAGGCATCATCATTCAACCAGATGCCTACCACAAAATTATCTAGAGTAAATATACGATAGACCACCTGATCCTCCACCTTTTTTCCTCTCTTAAATTACTTCAAGTTACATTATTGTTCCGATTACGAACTACCCACTCAGTCAACCTACATAGCATGTACTTGATCATAGCCTAACCATTCTACCACATAGAGAAATCCCCAACTACAACCACCCACAATTCAACTAACCGTTCACACTATACCCTTGTTTTCTCGTTACTTTATCCAACCAAAGACACATAATAGATTACATCATGCCTCTTGAACACCTTGCCTCTCCACTATGCCCAACAAGTCTAATATGTATATGTCAATACAACAATATAATCACATGTATATAACGAACATATACCATATTATCAATATTTAAGAACTACGAACAACTTCACATTTGATACCACATCATTGGTCCTCTAATGGAACCTAAACCCAAATAGTTAGCATGCCAGGACGTGACAACTGATCCAACTTAATTATGCCGGAACGTGGCAACAGATCCAATACTTATGCTGGAACATGGCAACCGACCCAAGTTTGTTATGAAGGAACATGAAAATCGATCCATTCAAAACACCAAAATCACAATAACTAGTATATCTTCAAGATCATACATATAATTCATGAATTTGTGGAAATCATAACTTATTCACCTTATTATGACAAGTGTGATCAACATTTCAACAATGATATACATACATGTATCATAATGGAGCAAGAACAACATATATAACAGAATCATAGAATCACCACCATAACAATGAACCATTCACCAACTCATATCATGTAATCATTAATTCGAGGATACTTAACCCTAATTAATCTTCAAAGGCTTCTTTTTAGGGCTTAACCAGAGTTCTTCATAAATCCTCGATTAAATCACTCCAATTTATGGTCTAACATACATTAATAATTATAGTTCCATTTATCATTTTCTACTCTTATTGTTGATAAAGTTCTATCCAAGATAGAAATTCTAGAATCCCTAGAAAGTCATTAATTCCTCTTCTCAAGGCATGAACCCATTTACTTAAATTTTAATATTTTACCCATGAAATTCACTTCATGCACGAAGGTCTACACATACAACCTACAATTTCTATATGTATATATATATATATATATATA
>NC_028637.1:20456118-20474435 GCF_001406875.1 Solanum pennellii | reverse complement strand
TATATATATATATATATATATATAACGTAGTAAACACATATTTATTACTATGCAGTTTATAAAACCTAGCCTACCTGGCACCCAGCAGTAAAAATGATATTTTTTACTTTGATTATGTTTTCTGGGCTTCACAACGGTGAATTCGGCGAAGAATCTACAAAATATCGCCATTCTCGCATTAGAACTCCTCTTCTATTACCTTCCCATGTTTAGAGTGGTTTTTCTAAGGTTTATAGGGTGTTTTACGACTTCTTAGGTGTTTTAGGAATGTGGGGGAAATAGAATTTCTTGTAATTTATGTTCCTCACCTATCCTGCCTTAGCGTCAACTTACTCTGCCTTGGCAACACCGCTTTAGCGGCATTTGGCCCACTGTGGCGGGATAGTGGTCTAGAATACCCCGGATCTGATTTTCTTCATATAATAATGATCCGGGTCGTTATAGTAAATATGATGGATTTTATGATGATATATGTTCGACTTCTTTCTGATGAACTTTAAAACTAAATGTGATGGTTGTTATGGTTACATATGTCTATCCTCTATCGGATGAACATTAAAAGTAAATATGACCTTTACATACGGTAATTGATGTTCAACCTCCGTGGAATGAACTGCAAATGTAAGTATAATGATATTTACGACAACAAATGTTCATCCTCTAGACGACCTTAAAAGTAATTCAATATCATTTTTAAGGATAGATGAACATCCTCTACCGGATGAACTTTAAAAGTAAATATGATAACATTTACAGATGGTGATACACGTTCGTCTTCCGTCGGATGAAATGCAAAAGTAAATATAATGAACTTTACGGCGACGAGACATTCATTTTTCACTAGATGAACTGCCAAAATAAATTTAATAATATTTACAACAACATATATCCATTTTCTATTCAATAAACTTTTAATGTAAATATAATTACATTTACGATAACATACCACATCCTCTAGCAGGAAGAAACTAAATATTATGAATTTTACAATGTTATTTAACCTTTCTAGTTGATTTGGCTGATGGAAGCGTAATTTGTTGGGTATATAACAAGAGTTAATGAGAAATGGAGGGAAAATGAAAAGAGAGTAACTTGAAAAGTTCTCTTATGCCTTAGTAAATAGGAATTTCTCTCTCATTGGTGGTGGAAAGAAAAATAAAATTGTTTAAGTAGAGAAACACTTCTACTAATTGTTAAAAGGGAGGGACCCTCTCGGGCCCCCACCGTCGCCGCTTGCTCGGCTCGGCTTTGGCTATGACTTTGGCTTTTGCTTTGGCTTTGGAAGATGATCGATCGAGAGATAATTTTTGAAAAAAGTTTATTTTTATTGCTTAATTAATTATTTGTTTGATAAATTAAATTAAATTAAATGGATAACACATTTCAATAATTTGGCTATTAACTGAACATTCCAAACCAACTCTGTTCCGCGCGAACCATTTTATTTAACACACAGTCCTATTTGAATTTAAACTTCCCGCCGTTAGAGAATCTATTTTGAATATTTAAAATATTTCAATTACAGTCATGACTGTTTGAAAGGTTGTAAACTTTTATGAATGGTTGTGTGGTTTCTTGTGGTATGATTTAGAAAATATGTGTTGATATTATTGTTGGGTCTTGCTTGCTGATAAGATTAGATGCTTTTTCATGGTGATTTGACCTAGTGGTTGGGGTTTAATTTAATGGGTTTTGATTTGCAAACACAAAACCTCCATGTGTTTTCGTCTTGCTCAAGAGAGAGGTCGTAACGAAGACTACTAGATTGATGTCTTGATGAGTGGGGCGACATGAGGATCAGCCCGAGAGGGTGAGGCCCAGTCCCATATCCAAGCACTCTTCATCAAAAGAGCGGGTGTGTATAAGTCGTAGGCTGATCTTCATTAGAAAAATGGGTATTTGAGAGGAACCCATTTTATATGGGGTAAGTTTCCCAAGAGGGAATTTACTTTCACCTAAAGCTTAGACTAGTTACTATTAATTTGCAAATTTTCGTAGGGACACGACCCCCACCCTTGTTTTAGTTACTATACTCGCTTCGATTCGTAGAAACTCAGACTGTAGGCTAGTGTCATTGATAATATCATAAAAGAAGCATCAAAATGGCGTCGTTGTCCTGGAGTGGTGTCTTGTGAAGATTTAGTTCTTTTAGAGTCTTTGTTCTTTTTGGTCATGTTTTTGCTAACTTTATTTTCATCTTATATTCTTTGTTTACTGTAGATTTTTTGTAAAGGTATGTATGTCGCACGCTACATGCAATTAAATGGAATGGTCTACATTAGAAAATATGGTAAGTCGGGATAAAATCTTAACTTTCAAGCCGAGTGAGGATGAAAGGATCCACCAATCTTGGGACAGTTTCAATAGGTTGGTTACATAATCGATTTTTCTTACATGATACTCATTGACTGTTTCTACCGAGGTCTCAGCCCCACAACCAAGAGGCAGATCGACAATCATATTCCTATCGGTCTAGCTAAGCAGATGTATGCTGCAGCAGTGGAATGACTCAACGATGTGGCTAACATGAACATGCATATGTCATATAAGACGAGACTTTCTGTTATACGTCATGCTCCATGCCCTTACCTATTGCATCTTGACTATCAAAGTGTATGAATACTTATGCGAATGGTTTGGGAAAAAAATTATATCTCTCAAGAAATTTCGGAGTCTTTCAACTTATTCACCGACCTTATCTAGAGCACCTAACTCAGAGATCATTGTAGAGCTAGCGAAACATGTTTCTTTTGAAATATTTCCAAGAGACTGCTCCTCTACCAAGAGTAAATACATATCCTCTTGTGGATTTTACTTCATATGACCGATGATCTAATTTGCATCACTATATCCTTTCAATACTGCGGGATATTCTTATAATGCAAGTAATAGTTTTAAGTATTATTTTAAATACTCCAAAACTCTATTAATTGTCATCTAATGAGTTTATTTGGGATCACCTGTGAATGGACTCAGTTTATAATAGAAAATGTTATATCTAATCGCGCATACTTCATGATATACATCGTACTTCCAATACTCTAGCAAAATCCAATTGTGAGTAACTTTTGCTTTCAATTTTCTTGAAAAAAATTCAAAGCTCACAATTATTGGAGACTTGACAATATTGAAATCCAAATATTTGAACTAGTCAAGTACTTTTCCAATGCTATGAGACCATGAAAATGCTAAACATTATAGAGTTGTAAGGATTCTTATACCTAAGATCGCATGAGCAACTCCATTTTTTTTATTTCAAACTTGCTTTCTAGCATATGTTTAATAGCATGTATGTCATTATTGTCTCTATTGATGATCAACATATCACCAATCTACAAACAAACAATGACCTTATGATTTTCTTGTGAACACATTTATCAATTCCATCATTCTTAAATCCATCTGCCAACATGGTTTGGTCAAATTTCTTATATCATTGTTTGGGTGCTTGTTTTAGTCCATAATGTTACTTAACAAGTTCGTACACTTTCTTTTATTTACCAGAAACCACAAAACCCTCAAATTGTTTCATGTAAATTTCATCCCCAATTCTACATTTAAGTAAGTTCTTTTCATATTCATTTGATGAATTGAGAGGTCATATACCACAACTAATAATTTTAGCATCTGAATGGATGTAATTCTAGTTACTAACGAGTGTATATAACGAAAAGATCAAAACCTTGTTTTTGTCTAAAGCCTTTGACACAAAGTCCTGCTTTACATTTTTCAACAGTTCCATGAACTGTTATTTTCCTTCTAAAGAATTCACTTTGAACCCAACGGTTTATTTTCTGGAAGAAGATCAATTAACTACCAATATGGTTGCTCAAAATTGCATCAATGTCATTATTGACACCAGCTTTCCAAAGGATGAGTCTACAGAAGACGCAAGGAATGATACAAAATAATATTCGAAGGAAGTAAATATCCTTTGACGTTTACCACACATTTGAATCTATTTATTAAGTACATTATCATTTTTTCCTTTTTAGACCTTTTATACCCTTCTTTAGACTACTCAAGTCTAATTTTACAGTCCACAATCATAGGTCCTATTTTAATTCTTTTAGGAATAGGACTTGGACTTTGGCTAGACACCCCCACACTTTGAAATATTTCAATTGGATTTCCTTCCTTTCCATTTCTCATATGGAAAAGATTGTATCATGAACAAACAAAAGAGCTTTATTTCTAAAAAGATAAAGCTTTTTGTTTTTCACTTTTGCAGTAAGCATAGTTCCTCCACACAAGTTTTGCGGTAAACCCGAACTTATAAATAATGCATCCATAATTTCTTTCATTGTTCAGTTTTTCATTAGATTGAGGTGAATAGGGAAGTAGTTTGATGGATAATTTCACTTTCCAAACATATTTCTACACAAGGAAATTTATACTCTCCATTCTTATCACTTCTTATCTTTTTTCAAACTAATTTTCAACATAGATATTGCATTGTCTAGACATTTGTATTGCTTCATCCTTACCATTCAGCAAATAGACATGGTCATTTCTAATGCAATTGTCAATAAAAGTAACGAGATAATTTTTCCCACCATGAGATGGTGTTAACTTCATATCACAAATGTCAGTGTAAATCAATTCTAAAGGATTAGAATTCATTTCAACAGATTTATAAGAATGTTCTCCATACTTAGATTTCACACAAAGTAAGAACAAGTAAAAACATTGAGCTTGAAAAGCTCTTCGCGGGTTAGATTTTTCTCACTAATATTTTGTTCCTATTTTTTACAATTTTGTGTGGTACAAATATTGTTTAGAGTGTCAAATGTCCTTTTCAGAATGACCTTTCCATAACTTTCCATTTGATTTTTATAGAACTACCCATGAACCAAACTTCATCGGGTCAAATAAAGGAAATATAGTCCAAATGTTTCTTTTACAAAAACATAACAAATGACTATTCACCAATGTTCATGTCTATGCAAATACTTTTATTATAATAGAAATATCTTTTCATGAAAAATCACAACATTTTAAGTGACACTTTTTCATAAAAGAATACAATTATTTTGAACAAGTATATATATATATATATATATATATANTATATATATATATATATATAATTTGGTAGTTTCGTACTAGTCATACTATATATTAGTAATAGAGAAACTCAACAACCACATTACCAAATATACTCCAAGAATTTTGTGGGTCTAACATAATACAAAAGTATCATTG
Source organism: Solanum pennellii (assembly GCF_001406875.1). Lineage (NCBI taxonomy): Eukaryota > Viridiplantae > Streptophyta > Magnoliopsida > Solanales > Solanaceae > Solanum > Solanum pennellii. Next base: position 20,469,230 of record NC_028637.1, on the reverse strand, counting down.
AATTTCATATATTTTGCTCCAAATTTAAATTAGACACCAAGTCTAATCATAAGCAAAGAACCCTCACATTTTAAATATGATCTCAAAAATATTTTTCAAGTATTTGAAAATAGTTTTTCCACATACTTTCCTAGACTTCCAAAATATCATTGACTATATCAAAACCTCTTTTGGAAATATTATTATACAAAAGAATTATAGTCCTTTAATTCTCTTTGACAATGTTTACACAATGTCAGAGTTTATTTCATAGAGGCAAAAAATCACAAACTCTAAGTCACTGGTATTGTTCCTCTATCACAAATAGACATACCATTTAGTATTCTAAAAACTAACAATAAGGACAAAAAAAATTATTGTACGATTTATTTCTATATAACATTGAAGTCTACAGAAAATCAAAAGTACAACACTGACTTATTATGTAAAATTTTCATATTCTTTAAACCAATTGCATAGTCTAATTTATCCAGAGTAGAAAACAACAAAAGTTTTTAGTCTACGAAAATCAGACACACTAACATTTCACATGGAGTAAAAAAACTACAAAAGTCTTTTTTTTTCTCCAAATAGAATAACAAATATTCTTAGACCATTACATAGAAATGTTTTTCTTTTCAAATATTCTTCCAACTATAACATTTTAAAATACTATTTATCAAACAAAAATATGCGTATCTCATTCTACAAACTAGAAAATTTTAAAGGCAACACTATTTGCCAAAAATAATTCATTTAAAAAATATACGATTTGCAAAAATTTTACCGAATACACACATGATAAATATCAAAATTGTTAACCTTTATAAATTATTTTCCTCCTTAGATAAATAATAAGAAGGTTATCGGGTGTAATCTTTAATCGGGATACCACCAATTTTTTCTAGTACATTCTCACTTCGACCTTACTTAACAAAGCAACAAATTATTGAGAAGTAATGCATTTATTTTCTTTGTCCATGATCGAATTCTCTCAATCACTAGAATACAAGAAATACTAATAGTATAATAATTTCCTTAAAATTGTTGTTTATCTTGTATTCATAACATACTTAGAACAAAACTTTGAAGAACTTTGTAAGAAAACAAAGTTTAAGAACATTTTCACAACTAGAAAATTAAAACTAGTAGTGAAACTAGAACCAGAAATAGATTAGAAAAAAGATATGAAATATTTTTTAAAAGAAGAATTGTTAATATGTGTTTAAAGAATCTTACTGATTCCAAAAAAATTTTCAGAAACACAAATTTACAAAAATTAATGAACCAGTGAAGAACAAAAGAATAGAAGAAATGAAATTAACTCAAAAATCTAAAAAAAGTTTAACATATACCAGAATCTGTAAAGAGAAAGAAGATCAAGCCCACTTAATGCACAGTGTCCCCTTAAGGAAATTATTTCCCTCTAGTATCCAAGGTTTGATTTGGAATATGTCCTCCCATGTTAGAATGATCTCAATCACCAGTGTATTGATACCCAAAACACTGGGGTCAACGAGCCACTCAACGACAGTAAAGTACACTTAGAATACTAGATTTATTAGCAGAAGAGGAAGTCCATAAATTCTATATTATATATATATTTAAAATGAGAGAAAATCCCTCAATTTATAGAACAAAGGGTAGCGCGAAAAGGTTCATATTGTACCTTACTGGAAAGGTCACAAACCTTTGGAAAAGTCACATTCTTTGAGAAAGGTCATCACCTTTCATAATAGTCACAACTTTTCATAAAAGTCATAACTTTTCATAAAGTCGCAACATTTCATAAAAGTCGCAACTTTTCATAAAAGTCGCAACTTTTCATGAAAGTCATAACTTTTCATAAAAATCACAACCTTTTATAAAAGCAACTCTTCATAAAAAATTGCAACTCTTCATTTTCCATTCAGACCTTTTATAACCCAACAACAGATAAGTATATTCCCCCTCATGAGCGAAACGCATAGAGGGAATGTTCTAGACCATTTTCCGAAAGGTTACCAAACAAGATAAAGCACATGGAGGAATGAAAGATGATATCGAAGGGATGAAACGAGTGATTTGGTCTAAGTCCAAAGTTGTCCAAGTTTTTTAAGACATCATGGTTCAAGAGTATCCACTGCAGCACTCGCAAAAAAATAGAGATCGACATAGTGGATGTGAAGTGAGCCACCAAATGAAGCCTAACTGAGAACCTTGTGTCGTACCACGACATTAAATAAGGCATTGTTTGGGAGAACACCCAAAACAATTTACTTGCTTTGTATTACCTTGATAAAATAAGTGTCTGTTGTTTGTACAGATTCAGGAAAGACAGTGCATGAAAAGATGTCAAAGTGACAGGCAACAAGTCTTTTTGGCGAAATGCCAACAGGTTCAGCGTACTCGACTGCTTGCGTCGTCTGACTCTATACACCTAAAATGTTGAGTCTGTAAAACTCGTTGGAGTGGGGATCTTTTGGTGAACCACCAATCCAGTTGTCTATCTCGACAAAGACCGGTTATGCGACATTCATAGAAGACGGAAATGCTTTTACATTCGGCAAAGAATTAGATACTCAGCACATCGCCGAGTTATTAATCAAAACCACTAGCATCGCCGAACGAGCAAAAGCTGGACGCTCACAGGGAACATGTTTAATAGTTCTGTGTTATGTCCTTTCATTCACTTTTCCCCTTTTGCACCAACTCACACGTGCACTCTACTAAATACATTTCTTGTATTCCCAAAGTATTTCAAGTGTCCGCTTGGGCTCGAATTCGGATGGCATTCCCGCCTAGCCGTCAGTACAAATATAATTCAGCATAAAAGGTTGGTAATCCAAATTCCCTGTTATTTTATCAAAAGTCATACTGTTTTGCATAATAATACCGTAGTATAAAATCTCTGCTAAGTATCTGAGTTGCTTGGTTTAAAGGAGTAATTGATGCTTGTGCAGCAACCTTTCCATTATATGCGTAACTCTAGTTCGATTATGTTTTGAGCAAAATTTTAATGTGGTGGAAAATGCAACATTCCTGTGGATCTTCATTGAAATTGTATGTTAAAAGTTTATCATCTGGGTTGCGGGGAGAAAGTCTTAAGAAACGTGTTGAAAATAGGTATGTTGAGTTGTTCGGTGAATTGCTCCAAATCTAGCCAAGAAGCTTAGTGTTTTGCCTAACTACCCCATTTCGCCAATTACTGAATATTGTCTGCATAGATTTATAAGTTACTTTCGGCGGTCAGTTATTACTTACAAGATGCACTCGGCGATCCACCGAAATTGTCATTAATTGCCCTTTTTTCTGCGCTGTTATACTATTTGTACACCACAACAGGCATACATAACATGGGTATACACCTCACCAACTGGTTCGGTGGCATGATCCTATACTAGGACACTCCCCAGCTCCTGTTTAAATTTCTGTCTGACTACGTATTTAAAGTCTCTTGCAGGAATGGCTAGGCCAAAAGTTGAAGGAAGAAATGACCCACCACAGAACGTAAGAGCACATGAGTTTAAAACGGAAGAAAAGAAAGAAGAGATGGTCAGATAAATGACATATGCCAGGGAAGCGAGAGGAAAAAGAAGGATTCTTCTTGATCCCACCTTCCCTCTGTGTTGTCGCAAATAATACAATGCAATAAATGCTTTTTTTGTAGCACGTGCGATAGACAGAATGGTATCAGCTGATATCGTTGTTGAAGTTAAGGCAGCTGGAAACAATGAAGCTCAAGATGGGAGCACTTCAGGAGCCATTTGTTTCTTCGAAGATGATGCTTCAGCTGGTGATGCTCTGTCAGATAAAGAAGTTTCATAGACTGGATCCTCTCTTCACTCACCTCTTTTGCTTATCTTTCTTCAAATTATGACTTATGTTTATTTCCATTTGAGGATGAATGCTTTTGTTTATTGTGGGGTGAGGCCTACCTTTTGCTCTTCTTTTGCTTGCTATGTATATTTACGTGTTTTTGTATTTATTTGGGTCGTCTGTTAAAAATTGTATTTGAAAACTACTTTCGTGTTTGCTTAAGCTTATGGATCCGTTTTTGGTCCTAATGCCAATATAATATTTATTTTTACCCTTCTAAAAAATAATTATGTTGACAACGCTTGTTCTTGTACAAAATTCGAGTCTCAGTTTCGATACCGATGAGTTGAATAGTGCTCTCAATTGAACAAACATGGATGTGCGGCTACAACGAAAAGATATGAAGCTTCATAGACAATATGTGAACTCTTTTCATATCCCTATAATTAGACATTTATCGAATTGATTCTTTTGTAATGACCATTGCACACTAGTGAAAGTGTGTAATCATGTTTGACTTAAGTGTCAATGCCTTGTGTGATGAGCTTACCTTGAACCTTGCTTGAATAAACCTTGAATTTTCCCGGTTAGTCTGGTTGATTCTGAAAGGTGTCATCTTGATATGATGTTAGGCAATTTTTAAGAGTGTGAGCAAACTTTGAATTATACCTCTTTTGTGGCCTACCCGTGAGTGTGTGAAAATCTTTCGAACACCCCTGAGCCTTACCTTTTATTTGGAAAAACCTTGATTAAACTTATACCTTACTGAATCCATCACCTATAATCCTATTGCTATGTGATTTAAGTGAATATCCAACTTAAACAAAAATCCTAACTTGGGAGTATGGTAATAAGGGAAAGGAGAAGTCAAGAAGTGCAAGAGAAGTCTCGCAAACCCATGGTATTGTAGAAAAATGGAAACCCTCAATATAAAAAAGAAAGGAAAAGAAAAAGGAAAGAAAAGAACGAAGAAGATAAATTGTGGAATAAAAGTGCAAAAAGAAATCAGGTTTCCAAGCAACCCATGAAGAAGAATAAAGAGATGGCTTAGAAGCACTCGAGTAGGGATTGAGGAAGGAAGATAGGGATAGTTTCAGGAAATCATATCTCATTGAGGAAAAAGCACTAGCCTTAAATGATCATACCTTTTCACTCAACCCATTGCAAGACTTAGAAAAACCTTTTTTATCTTGAGTAATTCAGACCGAAGATCAATTGGAAAATAAGGGCAAACCTATGGGTGAAAACATGCATTGCGTTCCACTTTGTGAGTGCGAGCGTTGCATCTGATTCCTAATCTTCAATTGATTAATCTTTTTTTGTGAATATGGAATCATTCTTTGTATGAGGGCATTTAGATAGTTTTGTTGAGCTTGAATTTGCACGAGGATCAAGTATTGTGATCACGAGAATCTTTGGTAATAGTTGGTCACAACTTGAATCTTTGAGTATAAAATTGAGCTATGCATGAGTAATTTGAGTCTTGTTGTGTATATTCATGATTGAATCTTGTGTAGGTCTATTTGAGACATCCTATTTGAACTACTGAAGTTAGTTTTACTTGAGGACAACCAAAAGTTTATGTTGGAGGTGTTGATGAGTCCTCAAATTGGACTTATTTAGGGCTTTATTTTAACGTAAATAGTGTCTTTAATTTCTCATTTTATCTAAATATCTAATGAAAATTGTTAAGTTTCAGATATTTGGAGTTTTAGTGTGTAGGAACACTTAGGGGGAAAAAGGGAACGAAGAGGATGAAAAAACGTTGAAGTTGAAGCCTGAGCATCGCTACGCACGCTTAGTGATCCGCCGAATAGAGACACTTCGCCTTTCGCCCTTTGTTCAAGCAAGTGAATCCCTGAAGGAACTACATTTAAAAGGCGATGAAAAGGATAAGTTGATGCTTCACCGATTAGTTCCATGAATTAGAAGTATTCCTCCCACAGTACACATAGACGATGAAGGCAAAGCACATGCGATGATGAATTAGCACAAGGGTGAATCGCACAATGACTCGACAATTCACGATTAAAGTCTCCGAAAGGATTCGCCAACACTAAATCTGAAAACTATAGACACTAGCCTTAGTTATTATTTTTTAAGAGTCCAAACATTATTATAAATTTTAACTTTTAGAACATTAGTTTTTTGTATTCTCTAGTTTGGAGAGGGTTTTGTGGGAGTCTTCTTCCTCAAATCGGAATCGGCCTTCTCCATTAGTCATCCTTTGCTCATATAAAGGTTTAATTTCTTATATCCATTTGATTTCTTTATCATTTTAGGTGTATTTGATTATTGCTTGATATGTACCTCAAAAAACCCCTTCTTGGAGTTTTATTTAGGAAATATGTGTCGATATTATTGTTGGGTCTTGCTTGCTCATAAAATAGATGAATTTTAATTGTGATTTCATCTACTTGTTGTGGTTTAATTTAATGGGTTTGTAGTTGCAAATACAGAACCACCCATGTGTTTTCGGCTTTCAAGAGAGAGAGGTCGCGAAATCAAGACCGCTAGATTGATGTCCTAAGGGGTGGGGCGACATGAGGCTCAAACCAAGAGAGTGAGACCTAGTCCCATATCAAAGTACTCTTCATCCAATAGAGGGCGTGGATAAGGTGTAGGATGGTCTTCATTATAAGAGTAGGTGTCCAAGAGGATTTCATTTGATATGGGGTAGTTTTCCGAGAAGGAATTTACTTTCACTTAAAGCTTAGCCTAGTTGTCATTATTTTGCAAAATTTCCTATCGAAAGCATATATCCTTTGCTTTATATCAACATATATTATGGTCACACCCCACGAACTTTCCCCATAATTGATTTTCCCTTTATTTTAATTGTTTTTACTACTTGTGACAAAAACCGCTTTTTGTTATTTGACACTTCGGTGTCACAAATTTAATTTACTTTGCTTTATTCGAAAATATCTTAAGCTAATACTAACTAGAAAGAAATTCTAGTTGGACTACTATTTTCACTACCACTCCTTGGGATACGACTCCAAACCTTGGTTGGGTTATTATACTCGCTTTTGTAGATACTCAGCCTGTATGATAGTGTCGTTGATCATGATCTCCCATGGATCTCCTGCATTATATGCCTGATTAGGTAGCTTGCTTGTTTTGTTGCTATTTGAATATCCATACATGATAAGTTGTACTTGTTATTGCTATTCTGTACATTAGAGCCCTACTGTTTTTGCCTTTCATGTACTGCATTTCCATTGTACTTCATAGGTCAAATTTATGTCACTCCTTATTCCTTGCCACTGTAGTATACGTCTTCACACCTCTGCTGCATATGCACACTGGAAAAAGATATGATCAGGAACTTCATCAACTGACTCACATAAAGAGCATGCTAGAGACTGTGTTATACCCCATTTTTCCAATCTATCGTTAGGAGCACAATAGTTTGACCATACCAATGATCTCCACCCTACCTTCTCCTTTGTACCTCTCATTTGCATATACATTCTGCTTATGCTGTACTGTGTCATATTATTTTTATCTTCCTCAGTAATCCCTGCATGTTGCATATGTTTTTCTGCCTTTAATATCCCTTGGACCACCCAGGAGGCCTGTTGAGCTTGTATTTTCAATGCACCTTGCTTTCCATATTAACTATGAATCCAGACAACCAATAATTTCTCGTTTTTCTTGCATAAGTTCCATAACAGTTTCCCAATTGCAGCTTTGTTCCATGTATACACATCCACGAAGTTAAGTCCTCCAATGTTTAATTGTTGCAATTAATACTTTCCTTGAGACCTTCATGTTCACTGTCCATAAAAATCTTCTACATATAGTTTCCACTGCTTGGATTGTTTTCTTTGGAAGAGCGAAAATTTGAGACCAAAACATTTGGATTGCATAAAGAACACTTTTAATAAGTTGAGCTCTTCCTCCATAAGACAAGAATTTTTTTGTCCAGCTTGTAATTCTATTGAGCATCCTATCTAACAGAGGCTTACATTGTACTATAGAAAATCTTTTAGTACTCAATGACATTGCAAGTTACCGAAATGGCAACTCTCTGTTCACATATTGAAGCTCCTGCAATATGTCCTCTTGATGTTGTTGCTTAAATCCTCCAATGTACGCATTGCTCTTGTCTATATTTTAAATCAGGCCTGAAGCTTTAGAGAATATCATAAAACACTTATATAAACACTTCACTGATTTTAAGTCTCCTCTAAGAACATCAGCAGATCATCAGCAAAGCTAAGTTGGACTTTTCTCTGTGTTTTGAATCTAGAATGGTAATGAAACTCAGAATTTGTCTGCAAGGTCTTTAGAAGTCTAGTCAACTAATCCATGGCTATTACAAACAAGTAACGGGAGATAGGATCTCCTTGTCTCACAGCCCTCTTTGGCTTGAAAGGTTTTGTGCTATGCCCATTTATTTGGATAGAATAAGTAATTGTTGTAATTCACTGCATAATCCACTTTATGAATATAGCTGGCATTTGAATCCCCCTAGGATCTCTTTCAAAAATCTACTCTCCAAGGAATCATATGATTTCTTCATATCCTCTTTTACCATACATCTTCTGAAAATCCCTTCCCTACCATATCCTTTTACCAATTCATGACTAAGTATCACATTGTCATTCAGAGCTCTCCTTGGTACAAAAGCTGATTGGTTTGACTCCATTATAGTCTTCATTAACAGGTTTAAACCTTGCAATTATGACCTTACCTATATTTTTATACATTGTGAGCCGCATGATATTGGCCTATATTAACTTATCTTAACAGGATCTTGTACCTTAGGTATAGGTTTCACATTTGTGCAGTAAATGGCTTGGTACATTTCCCCTGTATTGAAGAATTTCTAAGACTGCATTTAGCACCTCCTCATCCTTCCATGGAGCTTTTAGATCATTGATCCTCTGTAGAGCTGCTTGCATCTCTCTTGTAACCGAAGTTGCTAATCTTAATTGTTGATCTTGGTTGAGTTGTCAACCTTGTTTCATTATTTGTATATCCAACTTGGTAAACTAGAAGTTGTTTGACCTAGTAGTGCCTTAAAAAATTTAGTAGCCTGATGTTTTTAATATGAGCAAAGAAATAACTTGTGTTTGCATCTCCTTATTTTAACCATTGTACCCCAGATTTCTTCCTTATAGCACTCACCTCAATCGAACTCCATTTCTGCAGTTGTTGTTTCAGCTCTTTTTGCTGGCCTTTGTTAGCTTGCACCCGAGCATGACCTAGCATTTCATGTTGTATTTGATAAAGTTGTGTTCTTGTAAAAAATATGGAAGGAAATAGTATCTTTAGAAAATGCTCAAGTTTATTATAGGCTACTTAATGACACTTGACATGATTACAATCGTCTACTACATTACTATTTATAGTACTCAAAATAGAAAACAAAAAGTCTTGTACAAATAAGTAAATACATGTATCACAATATACTAGATACCTGTACTACGAAATTCTAAAGAGGCTTCTTGAAAAACTAAGACAGTTTCGGAAGACTAAACATTGATGCATTAATTCCAACACTCCCCCTTAATGCATTGCTTGATAACTCCAATGTGTTCTCGGAGATAGCAAAATTTTTCTCTGGGAAGTGCTTTGGTGAGAATGTCAGCAAGTTGTTCTCCACTTTGACAATAATGCAACTGAATTACGCCTTTCTCTTGTGATTCTCGGATAAAATGATACTTGATGGAAATATGCTTTGATCTTTCATGGCTGACTGGATTCTTGGCAATTGCAATTGTCGATTTGTTATCACAATACAAAACAGTCTCTCTCTTTTTTATTTTTCACCAATGTCTTCAAATATTCTCCTAAACCAAATAGCTTGAGAAGTAGCCTTAGATGCAGAAACATATCCTGCTTCGACAGTGGATTGAGCATCAAGACTTTGCTTTTTTGATAACCAAGAACAAATACTTGATCCAAATAAGAAAGCATAACCAGAAGTACTCTTCATGTCACCTATACTTCCAGCCCAATCACTATCAGAATAACCAATTAGGTTCAAATCTCCATCAAATTTGTACATTATCCCATAATACATTGTTCCTTGCAAGTAGCGTAGAACACACTTTGAAGCTCCAAAATGCACTTGGCTTGGTGCTTGAATGAATCTGGATAATAAACTAGCAACAAACAAAATATCTTGCCTTGTTGAAGTAAGATATAGCAAACTTCCAATCAAGCTCCTATAAACTGAGCTATTAGCTTTCTTTTCTCCATCATCTTTTCTAAACTTCTCATTTGCTGCTAATGTTATGGCCACAGACCTGCAATCCATCATTTTGAATTTTTGAAGAATACTTTTAGTATACTTCTTTTTAGAAATGAAAATTCCTTCTTTCACTTGAGAAACTTCAATGCCAAGAAATAATTTAGCAACCCAAGATCACTCATTTCATAGGCTTGCATCATATCTTGCTTGAATTTTTGCATTATCTTTACATCATTTCCTGTATTGAAAAGATAATCAACGTTGAGACAAACAATGATAATGTTGTCATGTTCTATCTTTACATACAAAGTGGCTTCACTTTTACTTCTCTGAAAATTACTTTTTTCGAAAGTATCAATTTCATTGTACCAGGATCTTGGATCTTGCTTCAACCCATAAAGAGCTTTTTTTTTAGTCTGTACACCTTCTCTTCTCCCCCTTTAACAAAAAATCCTTGAGGTTGCTCAACATAAATATCTTCATCAAGTTTTCCATTAAGAAATGCAGATTTAACATCAAGTTGAAATATCTTCCATTTCTTTTGTGCAGCAACAACAATTACAATTCTAATTGTCTCAAGACGAGAAACTGGAGAGAAAGTGACATAAAAACGAATACCTGGTTTTTGCGTGAAGCCTCTAGCAACCAACCTTGCTTTGTGCTTTTGAATATCTCCTTCCTGATTGAGTTTGATTTTGTAAATCCATTTTAGACTTACAACTTATCTTTCTCTGGGTATAGCCACAAGCTCTCAAGTATTATTTTTTTTCAATCATCCGAATGTCTTCTTCCATGACTTTCTTCAAAACATCGTGCTTTATTGCTTCTTCATAATTTTCTGGCTCAACACCGACAAAATTACACCTTTGATAAATGTCACTCAATATTTTTGTTTCTCTTGGAGGCGGTTCTTCATCATCTGAATCTAGGATTTCTCCCCCTTGAGTGACATCTTCGTCCTTCTCATCCTCTTCTTGATTTGAAGATATGATAGTAGCATTCTCTATCTTTTCATCTCCTAATTTCATGTTGTTTTTTCATCAAAAATGACATCTCTACTAACAACAAATTTGTTAGTTTTGACATCGAGAAGCCTATATTCTTTTGTCACATCACTATAACCAAAAAAGATACATTTTTGACTTTTTTCATCCAATTTTATTCTTTCCTCGGCAGGTACATGAGCATAACAAATACACTCGAAAATTTTAAAATGACTTACAAAAGGTTTAATTCCACTCCAAGATTTAACTGGTGTCTTATCCTTTAGTGCTTTTGTTGGACACCTGTTAAGGATGTGAACTGTTGTATGCACTACTTCGGCCCAAAAATATTTTGGCAGCCCTTTCTCATTCATCATAGTTCTGGTCATTTCAACAATTGTTCTATTTCTTCTTTCAGATACACCATTTTGTTGAGGAGCATATCCTGTTGTAAGTTGCTTCTGAATGCCTTCATTTTTACAATATTCTTCAAGCTCTCGACTTGTGTATTCACCTCCTCTATCACTGTGAATGATTTTGATGCTTCAACCTTTTTGCTTCTCAACAAGGGCTTTAAATTTCTTGAATGTAGCAAATATTCTGACTTTTTTTTCAATAAATAAATACGAAGTCATTCTTGAGAAATCATCAATGATGATTAGAAAATACCTTTGACTTCCAAGTGATGGAGTCTTCATTTGAATGTCGGTATGGATTAGTTCCAAAAGTATACTTGCTCTCCAAGACACCCCTTTTGGAAAAGACTTCCTATGTTTGTTTCCCGTTTACAACTTTCACATGGATCCACCCAGTATGTATCTCAGGAAGGCCTTGCACCATGTCCTTTTGCTTAAGAAGCTTTAAACCATGAAAATTCAAGGGGCAAAATCTTTTGTGCCAAAGCCATGAATCATCTACAATTTTATTTTGAATGCATTGTAACGAAATTGCAAAGAGAAATTTCTTTTTATCATCTTTACTTCAACAATGACTTGATTTGACTAAATTTTATCATAAATCCTGCAATAATTATCTCTAAACAAAATAGAATAACCATTTTTCATGAGTTTACCAACACTAAGTAAATTTTCCAAGTCAGGAACATAAAGAACATCATGAATTTGCTTACCTCTTCTTTTCATGTTGATCGAAATAGTACCTTTACCTTTCGCATCAACTAAGACTCTATTCCCCATTCTCACTTTAGTAGTGATGCAATAATTAATTGAGAGGAAAACATTTTCATCTCCAATCATGTGATTACTACAACCACTATCAACATATCATTCGTTGCTTTTTGTTGAAGCATCAGATTTAAAAGCAAAGAAAAGGTTTTCTTCCATTTCTTCTTCTTGTTTTCACAAAAATTTGCTTTCTTTCGTTTCTTGTGCCAACAACCTTTTCAATGTGGACAAACTTTTTTAAAAAGTTACATTGGGCTTTGCCTTTTGTACCAACATTTTTTCTGCATTGTCATTAATTTTTTTGCACTTTACAAAAAAAAACTAGAATTTTTCTCATATTTTTTCTTCAACCTTCTTGGAAAAACCATTATGATCCTGCTTTTTTTTTTTGCTTGTAATTCTTCTTCTGTTGATTTTTTGAGAAATTTTGAGAATTCTCATTTGTTTTAGACTGGAAAGCCGTCTCTTTGCGTTGATCTTCACGAAAAAATCTTCGCTACTCGTGTGCACGAAATGATCCAACTAGCTATTTGATGGAAAACTTAGAAAGAACTTTCGTCTCCTATTGATAGCAACAATTTACTCATACTTTTCTGTGACACTAATTAGAATCTGAAGATTCAATACCTTACCCCAGAACACGAACCAGGTTCGTGTAAGTTGCTTTTAAGTAAAGACAGAGTAAAGACACAAACACTTATTGAATTAAAAACCTTCCTCACTCAAGGAAGGAAAAACCTCGTTTTATTAATTCAACTATAAGATTTTGTGATTACAACTCAATAATCAAAAAGTCTTATCTCTACTACTCCCTCGATTGACTCCAATCGATCTCTCCAAAAGGTCAAACCCACCTTTTGTTACAACTCTCACTAACACTCAACCCTACAAAGAGCCAAACCCACCCTTTGTACAATAAACTGTAAATTACAATTAAGAACAAAAACAAGACAAATAGTT
>NC_028637.1:20403316-20451398 GCF_001406875.1 Solanum pennellii | reverse complement strand
GAATTCTTCTCTAGCATCGTGCTCTTCTTATAGAGTTTCTTTTGCCTTGTACACTCCTTATCAGATAAGGTAAGGAAGTTATTGTTGAACAAGGATTCCCTTTTAAAGTACAATCCTTATTATATACAACTTCCTTCCTTAATAATATATTTAAGGTTTTCCTTATTTGTATCAACTTATACCTTTAATATATTATTTTTGGCTTTGACAAATAACTCTATTTTCTTGATTACATGGCTGACCCATTTTACTCGATCTTGGACTCGAGCTTGGCTTCTTTTGCTGCGTACATTTGCTACTGATTATTTGCGCTTCTTGTCTATCATCAAAACATGAATTATCGATTCTATCATATTCTATCAGAATCTTTTCCACAACTTGTTTGTTAGAAATTGTATCACCATGATTTCTTATTTCATTAACAATATTCATGAGTCTTGTGCAATATTCATCAATTTTTTTCAGATTCTATCATCTTCAAATTTTGAAACTCTCTTATAAGAATTTGAAGATTTATAGTGCGTACCTTTTCGTCACCATACACCTCAGTTTTCAGAGAATCCCAAGCCTCCATTGCAGTCTCACAAGTAGCAATTTTTGCAAAATATGCTCTTGAGACTCCCATTTTTATTTTGCTCAAGGCTTTTGCATCTTGACGATACTTAGCCTCAAGATTTTTCATCTCTCCTGCTGCTGTAAGATCACCATCATTGTTTGGCTCTTCAAAGCCATTTGCAACAATAGTCCACAAACCATCATCTTTCATATTTTTTTTTCATTCTTATCTTCCAGTTTTTAAAATCAGTTCCTCAAAAAAATGGAGTAAGAACAATTGAAGAATCAACACCTTCATTTGTTTTGGATGCCATATTTTTCACCTAACCCCATATTAAGAACGAAAATCTGCTCTTGATACCAATTAGTAGGAAATATGGAAGAAAATAGTATCTTTAGAGAATGCTCAAGTTTATTATAGGCTACTTAAAGTCATTTGAGATGATTACAATCATCAACTAAGTCACTATTTATACTACTCAAAACAGAAAACAAAAAGTCTTGCACAAATAACTAAATACATGTATCACAATTTACTAGATACATGTATTACGGAATTCTAAATAGACTACTTGAAAAACTAATAGACAATTTCGGAAGACTAAACTTTGATGCATTAATTTCAATAGTTCTAATAGTTTGTATCCGGTCCCTAACTCCCTTGAATTCAATATTATTCACTGAATAATACTGAATTCAAGGGAGTTAGGGACCGGATACAAACTATTAACTTTGATTACTTGTATGACCTTCTTGAGTTTCCTCCATACCTTTCATGTCACCATTCCCTCTTCCTTGCCATGCCTCTTGTACTAATTGTATAAACCTTGGATGATCAGCAATATGTTAAAGAATCTAAAGTTTTTTTATACTTTGGCACATCTTATTTAGTACAATTTTCAAAGGAGATTGATATCCATGGTTTGAGTATGTTGACCTCCATGATTGACATATGCAGCATCCATTCATCATTCACTAGAGCCCTATCTATCGTGCTACAAGTGTGACCATTTGTCCTAGTAAACGAACCCCCAACAGTTTTTTAATTTCATGCATGCCACTGTCTTCAAAAATCATTTAAATCAGTAACCTCTATATTTTGGACTGGGCTACCTTGTGGTCTACCCTCAGCTTGCAAAATGGCATTGTAGTCTCCCATGCACAACAATGGCCCTTTCCAATCCCCGTAAATCCTCCCACATCTGACATCACCATCTTGTCTTGAATTGTATGCAGCCATAAATTGCAACAAACATAAATTCCATTCCACTTCTTTTAATCTTCATTATAGTTTGTATATAGTGAGTAGACTTTCTTCAAACTTTACATTCCACTTGCTTATGATCCAATAGTATCCAAATTCTCCCTTTACTAGAATCAGTATAATTATCCTCACATCTCCACCTAGGAGCAAATTTCTGAATTACTTTATTTGTTATCTCTTCTTTATATTATGCTCTATTATAGCTATAATACTAAAATTATTTTCCCTCATAAATATCCTTACCTCCTTCTGATAGCGTGAATTGCTAACGTGCACCAAGTGAAGGAATGTCAAGAGGAAGGAAGAAAAATGAAGTAACTATATTACTGATGAAACTGGAAAGGATGATTCAATTTTTAGGTCATTTAAAAATTAATAACTGTTAAGTCACTCAAATATCACTTTGTCCATTTTAACGCACTTAAATTCAATCCTACCTCTTATTTGACACTTCGAAATATTTCTCAGTCTACTTTTTTCTCTCAAATAAATATCATTGTAATTGTGATAAGGTTAAGCATACCTAGACATTCCAATTATTGAAGCTGGTAACTAGTCGAGAAAATGTTGAAAATAGTTTTTCAAATTTGAGATACAAATTATAATAGTTCTTATAAGACCAACGACTTCTTCTAATTAACTAATATTCGATGATGTAATGATTAATATTATGAGGTCATATATATGATAGCTAATTAATTTTTAATTTATTTTGAAATTAGTACATTTAAAACAAATTAGTCAATTGCATTTTACACGGTAACATATGTCTTCTTTTCTAATCTATTTTTAATCCTGATTTTTTATGACTTGCAATCCAACCTCCTAATTTTCTGTCAGATTAGTGAAATTATTATTATTTTTTCAAAATCTACAAGGGTAAAATGAAATACAACAATTATTTTTAGAAAAAAAACAAAACCTCAACTGTGCTGATTAAAAAGCTACCCATTCTATTGATTTCCCTCCAGACTTCTAACAAAGAGCTTTCCAATATCATTTTATGTTCGAATATAAATTTTTCCATACAGTTATATTCCCCTGGTTTGATTTCTTTTTTTGATAGTTATATTCCCTTATGTTTGATTTTACATGGTGAATTATTCGACACGAAATTTATAGATAATTATTTTTTGAGATATATTTAAAAAGTACAATTTGCCATTCTAGATGTATTATTATATTTAAATGATAATGTTATTAAGGCTAAATAAGAATTTTAAAAATAAATATTAAATTTATATATATTTTAAAATTTAAAGTTTTATACATTAAAATACTATATTTTATGGTAGTATCTTTTAATGTTTCATAACGTTAAAATAACGCCCATCAATTACATTGCAAGAAGGGCAATATTATTGTTACTGAGCATTTTTCAAGTTTGTGCGCTTTTAAATGTTTGTATTTCAATTTTTTCCATGCGAAAGTTTCTTTTTTTTTTTTCGTACGAAAAGAAGTGATTTCATTATTTTGCAATTTTTTTGTTTTTTTAAAGAATAGGGGTTCATAATGCAACTCCAAAATAGCTTCCATCTTTTTTGTATTACTGTAATAACATTTAGATGAGATAAATCTTTTCTTCAAACTCAATTTTAGCTCTAAGTTCAATGAGTAATGTACCATTATTTATAAATTAAATTCTTATCAGATTATATTTTTGGAACCTTAGATTTAGGTAGACCATTTCTTCAAAGTTTAGTACAATATTTCTAGAGAAAATTAGTATTCATATTCTTCCTTAAAAGAAATTATCAATCAATCATGACTAATATACTTCGAGCTAATCAAATTGCTAGGGCCATTTAGAAGCCTAAAGGTCTAATCGCTTATTGTGAGTGATATCGTATGTCTTTTAGCAAGTGCTAATGTTGCCGATAGTTGTCAGACTTTTGCTCAGTATTAAACTTTTGCGCCTTTAATTCTGATTCTGGAATATCAGTACCTGTAAAGCTCGAACAGCACAAATTGAGCACCAAATTAAGCACATCACTTAAACATGTTCAAGTTACCATCACTAATGAAGTCACTGCAAAAAAAGATTTAGCATTTTTGCTAATACCGTTACCTTATTTCATGTTTTTAGCTAAGCAACATTTTCTGATGATTGATAACGGTCAACTATACTTCATCCAATTCTAAGTGTAGGCGGCCACAACAAAAAATATACACCCAAGGAAGAGTTGGGGTTGATCCCAAAGTGAGTGATATGGAAGAGAATTTGATTACAAAGTTAACACTATGTTCTAATTATTTTTAGAAGTAAAGATTATCTGAATACTCTATCAGTAGCCTACGCTAGTCGACTAGACAAATGAATCAAGTACGAGGTATTATCAAGAACACATTCCAAAACAACCTCAACACATACCACATTCAACACAATTTGTAATGACTTGTTCCCATCGTTATAGAAAAGCAAAAAGGGGACTATTTGGGGTCGGAACACTTTTTTGTAGTATTTGGATTTTCCCAACCTAGTCAAGATTTGGATGAAATCGGAGTCTTTGAGGTGTACTGAAATCTGGTAAAAACCGGGTGAGTTATACATGATTTTGTTTACATGAGTGGATATATAACTAGTTAAAGAATTTGTACGACTTTACGAGATTGAATTCAGGCAAGTAGAACTCCAGAATCGATCTAGCGTGAAAGGTACTTTCTAACTGTCGTTGGTTAAAGCTGTTTTATGAAATGAGGGTCTTGGACTTATTAAAATAACTCACTGTTTCGTACAAACGAATTTCGTGTTGGGTTTTGTTGCTCTGGCAAGGCTGCTGTTTTAGTGGTGAAGGCCGCTGTTGTGGGCCAGACGTGACTTAAGGTCGTGAATAAACCCCTTTATGACCTCATTCTGCACTTTTCCATTAGTAAGTATAAGGAACATACCCCCAAGTGAAACTTAATAGTTTTTAACAATTCCTGAGGCTAAAGGAAAGCTTTTCATTCCCCGAATCCCTTTTTAAATCATTATAACATAGTTGAATGGGTAATTAATGATGAAAGGTTTTTATATAGATTCTGTGATTGAAATGACCCTTAATTGAATGCTTGGAACCATGAGTTTGATCTAGGTTTCATAGAATTGAGAGTAATTTGGGTAATTAGTGATTTTTTATTCATTGTTGAATTATATATTGTTTATAGACCAAAAATAAGTCGAACGAATTGGAAAAGGGAAGGATCAAGTTTCTTAGGTTTTTAGTCTTGTTTCGAGGTAGGTGGTCTTTATGATTCTATGATTGTGTGATGTATATTTGTTCTTGCTTAATTATGATACATGTATGTATATGAATGTTGCATTATTGATTACACTTGTTGTAAATGAGATAGATGAATTATGATTGCCAAGAAATCATGACGTAATTTTATGATCTTGAGGATATACTTGTGATTATAGTTGTAGTGCGTTGAATGGATCGATTTCCACGTTGCGACATAACTAACTTTGATTGGTTGCTATATTCCGGCATAACTATGGGATCGGTTGCCACATTTAGACATAATTATTGGATCGGGTACCATGTTACGATATGTTAACTGTTTAGGTTTGAGTTCCACGAGAAGACCAATAATTTGCTATAATTGATTATCTTGAGAATTGTGAAACCGTAACTTGTTTGTAAATGTTGAAAATATTTTATGTGTTCAATATATGCATGCGATTATATTATTGTAATGGCTTATATATATACTATGAGTACACTATGGATAGTCGCGTGATCTTATGAGTAGACTATGGTTATGTAATGGTACTACATTTTCTATTATTTTTGTTGAGTATAGGGCATCATCAAGAGGCTATTGACATACCTCGCTTAGGATATCAATGATTGTTTGAATTTAAGGGTGAGTCAATTCTTCTGGGCTTCCATCAATTCTCTTTTTTCTATGTTCACGTTTCGTACATAGACTTGTTCTCGTTAGTATTAGTTCATCAGTTTGGGGTTATGGTCCTTCTTGTTAGACCTATGGATCTCATTAGATGTTTTGGTACATTGACTTTACTATTCTAGGTTATTTCTTCCACATTGTTTAGTTCATTGTTAGATTCCGTTTGATTTTATGGGAACTCCCTATTTCTTTACTTACTATTTAACTTGTAATGTAAATGCCTTAGTTTTTCTATTAGTATCTTGGTTGGGGTTGTAGTAGTAGTTTTCCCACCAGAGAGTTAATGTGGGTGTCAATCAGACAGTCTGGGTCGTGAAAAAGTTGGTTGTAGACCCTAAGTTCATTGATTTCGATGTACCAAAATGAGTTTAGTTGAGTCTCAAGGAATTGTACGGGAACATATTTACTTTATTCGAGAGGCTATAGGACTTTAGAAATTCTCTTTGTTCTTCTCTTGTCTCCTTGGTGCTATAGCTTGGTTAAAATTAGTATTGGTCAATTCAAAATGGTATGTAACCTCATTAAGTCTTTTTTCCATAGATGGTTAGTATTAGATACAATGACATCACGACCGTAGCTCCCGTCAATACTCCAGCTGAAGAATCTACATCGAGAGGTCGCGGTCGAGGCAGGGGTAGAAGAAGAGTTAAGGGTAGAAGGAAAGGAAAGGTAGTGCCTGGTAGAGATAGGGAATCAATTCAAAATATTCCCCAAAATGAGGCCCCTCCCATACATCAATAAGAGATAGATGAGAATGTTGATGTTTAGAATGTTGAGAAGGTTGGACAAGAGGAAAAGGTGTTGGCTGAGACTACCGGTGTTCCTCCTATACACACAGTGTTAGCTCAACAAATCATGTCATTTTGTAAGGGGTTGGCTGGTCCTAGAGTGATTTCTTATGCTCATGCAAGTCAAGCTCCCTCCAATCCTTCAATTACTATCACTACTCACAAGGTGGGTGGAAACGTAAGTACTGATGCTTTCTTCCATCCTTTGTTAAGTTCTGTTTTGACCAGTAATGAGAATGAATTGTTAACTAAGTTTTCGAAGCTAAAGCCTGCGGTATTTCTTGGTTCTAAGAGTGATGATGTGTATGAGATCATTGTAGATTGCTATGAGATGGTTCATAAGTCTGGCATTGTTCATCAATGCGGGGTTGAGTTCGTGACATTCCAACTTTAAGGTCAGGCCAAAAAGTGGTAGAGAGGTTAAATGGAATACAAATCTTCAATTTTACCTCCACTTACATGGACCCGGTGTCATACTCTGTCTTTTGAGAAATATGTTCCTAGAACTTTGAGAGATCATAAGAAAGATGAATTTATGGATTTGGAACAAGGCGGTATGATTGTGGCTCCTTATGAGGCCAAGTTCCATGCATTGTCTATGTATGCTACCTAGTTGGTGACTATTGAGGAGGAGAGGATCCATTTATTTATTAAGGGACTAAATTCTAAATTTTAGGTATTATATGTTCACATGACCTCTGCAGAAAGAAGCTTTAATGAGGTGATAGACTATGCTAAGAAACTAGAAGGGGTGAGGAGAGACGACCATGCTAAGGATTTGCCAAAAAGGGCCAAGAACTCGGGAAAATTTCATTGTTCTTACTCAAGAGGATCAGAGAGGACAACACTTGAAGCTAGGACAATTCAGTCCACTATGACCGCCTCTACATGTAATTACTCGGGAACTCCATCCCATAATTTTTTAGATAGTGGGAGAGTCGCATCTTGGACGGGCACTAGACAATCTTTTGATTGTACTTGCTACAAGTATGGAGAACCTGGGCATATGAGGAGATATTGTCCCCAACCAAGTGTATTATTTGCCGCGCAACAACCTTCTCTCAATGGTACACAAGGGAAATGGTAATAATGGTAGAGGATGTCAATAAGGTGGAAGAGGAGGTAATCAGTGAGGTCGTGAATTTAGAATAAATGGTAATACGGAAGAGGTGCAATGCAACTAGGTAGGGAAGTAGCTCGTCAAGATTATAGGGCTCCATGTTATGCTTTGCTGGGCAAGAAGGTTGAGGCGTCTAACGAGATGATCACACATACTATTCTTGTCTATAACAGGATGTGTGATGTGCTGTTTGATTCGGGTTCTATTTATTCTTATGTATCTATAAGATTTGCCTCAGAATTTAATATGGTTTGTAATATACTTGATGCCCCCATCCATGTTTCTAGCTAGTTGGAGGTTCCGTCATAGTCACCCATGTCTATTGTGCTTGTCCTATTTTGTCTAAGGATTTTGAGAATTGGGCTGATTTTGTGATTTTGGATATGACTGCCTTTGACATAATCTTAGGCATAAATTTGTTGTCCCCCTATTATGTTGTGCTTAATTCTAATACTTAGTTTGTAACTTTAGAAATCCTAGGAAGGGGATAATTAGCATGAGAAAGGGGTGTACAAGCCTTAACATGCTAAGATTATATCCTCTATTCGGTCTAGGAAACGGTAAGGCAGGGTTGTTTGACTTATTTGGCTTATATTAGGGATTTTGAGGTTGAGACTCCATCTATTGAGTCTATTACAATGGTGTTAGAATTTAAAGAAGTGTTTTCTAATGATTTGCCTGGTATATCTCCAGAGAGAGATATAGATTTCTACATCGATTTAAAACGTGGTACTCGTCCCGTTTCTATCTGTCCATATTGCATGTCCCACGATAATTAAGATAGCTTAAGGCTCGAATTCAAGAATTCTTATAAGGGATATATTCATCCTAGTGCCTCCCCATGGGGTTCTCTAGTTTTGTTTTTTAAGAAAAAGGATGGTAGTATAGAATGTGGATAGATTACCAGCAATTGAATAGGGTCACTATTCGATACAAGTACCACTTGCCTTGAATAGATGATATTTTTGACCAATTGCAAGGTGCATCAGTTTTCTCTAACTTTGATCTAAAGTCTGATTACCATCATTCGAAAATTAGGCCTGAGCATACGTCCAAGAGAACATTTAGAACTTGGTATGGGCACTATGAGCTTTTGGTTTGACCAATGCGCCTGCAGCTTTCAAGAGTTTGATGAATGAGATGTTCAAACCATATCTTGATTCACTTATTATAGTTTTTATTGATTACATTTTGGTCTATTCAAAAAGTGAGGAAGACCATGTTGACCATCTACGTATTGTTTTAGGTGTTCTTGGGAAATAGAGGTTGTATGCGAAATTTTCTAAGTGTGAATTTTTGTTGACTTCGGTAGCATTTTTGGGACGTGTAGTTTCAAAAGAATGTGTAATGGCAGATCCTCGATTGAAATTAGAAGTTTCTGGGGCTCGCTAGCTACTATCATTGATTTGTGAAGAATTTTGCTTCCATTTTTAGTCACTTGACTAATTTGACCTAATAAGAGTTACCATTTGAAAGGAGTGAAAAATGTGAAGACAACTTTCAAAAGCTCAAGACTCTCTTGAGAACCACACCTATCCTAGCATTACCCGTGGAAGGTAAGGATTTTATTGTTTATTGTGATGCTTTACATTCTGGTTTGGGTGATCTATTGATACACGATAAGATTGTTATAGCTTATGCCTCACTCCAATTGAAGATGCATGAGAGGAATTATTCAACACATGATTTGGATTTTACAGAAGTAGTGTTTTCTCTTAAGATCTGGTGACATTACCTTTATGGTGTTAAGTATGAAATGTTTACCAATCATTGTAGTTTTCAGCTTGTGTTCACTCAAAAGGATCTGAATTTGAGAAAACAAAGGTGGATGGAGTGACAAAAAGATTATGATGGAACCACTCAATACCATTTGGGCAAGGCTATTGTGGTGGCAGATGCTTTGGTTCAAAAAAGTTGTATTTGTAGTGTAGCTTACTTGAATGTATCCAAGCGACTTTGTCCAAGGAAATTTAGACGTTAGAGTCTAAGTTCATGCAGGTTGGCATATAAGAAAGAGGTGGGATGATAGCTAGTATTTAAGTAAGGTTTAGATTCATTTAGGAGATCAAGGCCAAACAATTTGAGAATACGAATTCGGAGGAGCTTAGAAAGAAGATTGTGATTGGTATGACACAAGAGACCAATATTGATGCGGATGGCGTGCTCAATTTTAAAGGAAGAATTTGTGCTCCCCGAGTTGATGATTTGATTTAAAGTTGTTGACAGAATCTCATGGTTCATGCTATTCTATTCATCCGGGTGTAACCAAGATCTACATAGATATTGGTGGCCAGGCATGAAGAAATACATAGTGGAGTTCGTGTCTAATTCTCAAAATTGTCAACAAGTGAAGTATGAACATCAAAGGCATGCAGGTTTATTTCAAAGAATGCAAATTCCAGAATGGGAAATAGAACGAATCGCCATGGATATGGATTTTGTGATTGGTCTTGCTAAGACATTAGGGAACTTTGAATCTATTTGGGTAGTGGTTGATAGATTGACTAAGTCAATCCTTCTTATCCCGGTAAGAATAGATTATAATTCTGCTCCTTTTTCTTAGTACTTCATCGCTGCGAATCAACACTTTAACATCACCTTAGAACATAAAGTAGGCATTAAGGATGAGGCCACCCCCTTGATGTAAACACAATACCAAGAATCACGAGTGAACCGAAGCTAACCTCCGAGCTGGCTTATTTGAAGAACACAATTATTTTTGAAGTAAGAGATATTGTGTGGAAGCTTAAAACATGAGATTAACTAAAATGGTGGGGAACACCCAATACTAGTATACATATAAATACGTGATAAAAGTTAATAACATTGTACAATAACTAAAAACTAATGCTGAATTTAACTATGTATAAGAAAATCTCTAACTGACTAGACAAGTTGGGACATAACGTTAGCAAACTCTAGAAAAAAAACCTAACACTAATATGAAAGACTGAATGTAAAAGAATATATCTATCATCCTCGAAGAATGAAGACTCACCATTGATAATGCTGAATGTTGATCTATAACCGATCTACACGTGATATAAATGTTGAGACCTTAAACCTAAATTAGGAAAAGATGTAGCGCAGAATATTCGTCATTACTTGTAAGGTACTGAGCATGAAAGATAGGATAAAATTGACCAAATATAAATAACTTAACAAAGCACATTGAATAACGATATAATCTGAACATAATGGAAATATTGGGATATAATGAATATGAACTAAACTGAATGCAATGACAAAGTACATAAATTGTGAGGTTAAATACCGAATATAAGTGGTAACTTGGTGGATGCACTAATGTCTTACTGGGGGATCTACTATTAACTGACATTAAATCATGTAAGCAAAATGTGGAGTCTAATGTATACACCCCATCGAGAGGACCCAATATACCTTGTCAGCTGTATAAAGGCATCACTGACACGATCACTAAAATTTGATGCCCACAATGGGACATGTAAACATATGGAGGCAAGCAGTTTTGGGACGATGAGGTTGACTGACCCTAGACCAACTCTGTTTTAATCCTACTCCCAAATAAAATGTGTACAATACAGCATAACCGATACAAACTCGATAGCTCAACATTCTGACATGTTAACTGAAAATGCATCATTTAAATACTAAATAATGACAAACTTTAATTTCGAGGCTTGAATATTTGTCCTAGGCAGTGTAATTAATGAACTAAACAAATCTATGCAAGTAGGGTTCTAATTTTCATTCAAAGAACTGGGCAACAGTGTTACAACAACATAGAAATATGAGTAGGAATATTCTAGTAGCTAAATAACATAAAATTCTCTATAGAAACCATATGTATAAACAATATATATAGAATAAAGATTTTTTACTTAATTCTAAGTACCTACTATATGAAAGGAATACAATAGTGAAATTCCACATACCTGGTGACAAAATTTACGGAGAAATTCTTTGATTTTGGGCTGAAACTTGGAAAACATTCTAGTTGTTCTTGGGAAAACTGACTCCTCTTTCTTATTCTTTTGCTCTTAGTTTGAATGATTTTTGTTGTAATAATCGACTAGGGTTAGTTCTGACTAAGTTACTATGATTAAACAGACCTAAATTACCTATTTTAGGGGTTAAATGACGTAGTCTAGATGCCCAACACATAAGGGAGAAAGACAAAAATGACCCCACTTAAAATCTGACGGGGCCCGACCACACAACAATGATGGCCCATCAGAAGGACCACAATCCATCGTATAGGTTGTGTTCTGCTTGCCAGTAGCTACAAATCCTGGGTACCTATTCACGGATCCTTCCATGGCATGTCATAAAGACCACAGTCGGTGCAGGGTTTCATGATTTGACGTAAGGGCCTGAGGGTTTCTATCGCGCCACCAGGAGCACCAGTAAGATCACTGTGTGGATCCATGACCCGTAAGAAACTTCATCATCTACCACTATAGGTTTGAACCACTGATAGGCTAACGAACTGTTGTTCTGTTTATGGTCTATGAACCATGTCATGGTTTACCCATTTTTTGATGTTCTGGTTTAATAAGTTTTGAGGTGTTATGATATCTCCCCTTTGGGAACATTTGTCCTCAAATGAAGTATAAAATAGCGGAGTATGGAGGAAAAATGCTTCAATCCCAACTACTAAGTAGTAGAAACTTATATATGAGTGAACAAAGTTCCAAGAACACGCAATTACTTTTAAAATGTAAGTATAATTGAAAGAATACGATATTAAGAGTGAAATGCAAGAGAAAACATAGAGGTTGGAGAGGAACTATTACCTAAGCTTGAATGGAATCACAAGGAAAGATATAAGTATACTTGGCCTTTTGGTCTGCTTGTCCTTCCCAAGTAGCCCCCTCTAGTGATTGAACCCTTTAGAAACCTTAATTGAAGTAACCTCTTTGTTTCTCAACCTTCGAACCTAACGATCTATGATTTCAATGTGAACCTCTTCATATGTGAGACTATCCTTTACAACCACAATATCTAACGGTACTTTTGATGCGGGATCACCCCGTCACGACCGAAAAATACACCCTAAACGTTATAGCATTCTTGAGTCGCCACACGACATATGAGTTTCCGAAAAGTATCACTAACGTTACTCGTTTAAATCATCGCATAATAAACACTCTAAAATAAATAAGAATTTAAAACTTTCTTCACACATGAAGAATTCTTTCAATAACATATGCAAGCGGAAGAATTTCATTAAAACAAATAAAGTTTACAATATTTAATTGAACCATCTATACTTTTGAGTATACAACATTTGGGACTAAGATCATACAGGACATAAAATAAAGACTAAGACATAAAAGAACGTATGTGTATTGTCCTCGAATTTATGAGGACTCACCAATACTTCCTCTTCAACCCTTAGAAACCTATCCATCCTCCATGACATATTAAGACTTCCAATTCCCTACACTTAAGTCAAAAAGAAAAAAAAGGGGTTAGCACATTGAATACACTAAGTATGTAAGCTATGCAAAAACAATGAAAAAGGGACATTTAGTATAGGAACATTCTTTCATGATATTATGATATAAAAGATTCATTAAATAATTTAAGAGATATCAAACAAGGCAATACTCACAATATAAGACACATTACAAATTATAGTCAATTTTTGGCAATATTAGAGTAACCTTACAGTGACTTCACTGTAATTTCACATATAATTTACAAATCACAAGATAGCATCAAGACCACATCAAAACACATAAACATACTCACATGGATCCCCTACTAAAGGTTATCCTAAGACTCACCTAAGTGAGTTATGAAGCAGCCACCCATACAACCCCTTCACACACACCTAGATGATCCCTAGGACTACCTAAGGTAAGTTATTCCAATACATCACATATCACACCAATTAACATAAACATGAGACCCTCACACCAAAGGTCATTCCAAGGTTCACTTGACTGAGTTTTGAATCGATCGCCCATACAATCCCTTCATACACACCAATGAGGTCCTTTAGACTACTAAGATAAGATCATTATAAATTCACTAATTAGACCCCCTACCTAGAGTTACTCTAAGACTCACCTAGGTGAGACATGAAGAGAACGCGCATACACCCTCTCCAAGACTACCTGAGCAATCGTCAAAGCTACTATAGATAGATACATTTTCAATCAACAAGTATTTACTGAATTCATTAAGTTCATTTAACCATTTAGGAGACACTCAACACTTAAGGACATTCAAGTAATGGTCTTGGAGAAAACCTAGGGATTTACTCACTAACATCTTCAAAGCCTAATCGTGCAATGTCTAGATAGAGTCCTATACCACCACCTAAACTTCATAGAACTTCTCCAACACTAGTAGGTATACCATATGATGAGAATAGACAATAACCGACATAGACCATGGTATCTATGCATGAATTCTGGAGTTATAACAAACTCCAATGGAGGGTGTTCTACTTGCCAATGGTAGAACGAGGACACATCTCATCCCATGTAGGCACATTGTTAAGGAATATGAAGGTTTCTTTGTACTCTAGTCTCATCCTTGACAAAGGCTACTGCCCAAACCATACTCACTCGGTGCTAGACTTTGTTCTTAAAGAGTAATTCACATAAAGGAGCATCTGAAGGGGTTTCATATTAAGTTCGCAACCCAATCACATTACACCTTACTACAGAAGGTCCACTAAGGTTACCAACAATGGTTAAGAGGATAGCCCAATGATTTTCCTTAAGGATGATATCATGCCGTTCCAGCCAACCAACCTTAAGTCCACCATTCACACAAGAAGGATACCATTACGGCTTTCAACTTCAAGGATATCATAGCCTTATTTCTAGAAGATTCAACATAAAGGGCCTTCTTAACTATATTCGAGGTCACATTTAAATCACATGTACAAGACTAAGAAGCTTTAGCATACTAAGTAAAGAATTCATATTCACATCTTACATGCATCAAGTAAGGGACATAAGTCTACCTAAACAAGACTTCACCATATCACATATATCATATCATTCAAGAAGCACATAGGGTCAACTAAGCATACTTACTAGTCATCCTACACACTCCTATATAATCATCAACATAAATAATCATAAGGTGCATATAGTCATTTAAGAATATTCACACTTCAACATTAAGTCAACACATACAAGGCATCACTATAGCCTATCATGATCACATATAAGTACATAAGAGATACCTACTTTAACTTCAAATGTATACACAATTCATTAAGACATTTACAATGATCACATAGCCAAGTTATACATGATAAATAACATAGTACATAAATTTTGCCAATAAGGCAACATTGATTCACAATTCATAAAGTAATGCCGACAAGGCCATATTATCCACAATTATAACACATAAGCACCACCACCATAAGTGGACCATACCAATCATCATCATAATATAAGAGTTATACAACATAATATAAATATATTTAGTGCATCATACCACAAATCCAATCTCACAACTTCAATCCATAGCCAAATCAACCAACTGAATACTCAAAGGCCCTTACCAATGACCATGATCACCAATTCAATCCAATAAGTTTAAAATAAAATGAATCTAAGAATATACAATACTCATATAATCGAATTGACATCCTATAAACCATACAATCATGATCTATACATAAATCAAGAGCCCATAACAATCTGCACAGAATTTACTACTATCAAGACAGAATCAATTCACCCATAACGTAGACAAAATATAGAGCTTTGAGAAGGTCAAGGTTTCATGGATATTTTCGTTGGAAAACATCAATTATACATCAATAACATCATATCTTAAAGTTTGAAAACGTTTCATGCAAGAACCCATGACTTAGAGTAGAAATTGTTTTCATCTTTTTGAAATCTTTGAAAATCATGATCGAAATTTACTCTAAGGTGACAACAAGCCTTACATGAAGAAATATCATACCTTATTATAATAATCCAAACATAATTCAATAATAAAATCCACTGAATATCCATCATCAAGCTCCATCTTCACCTTGAGCTCTCTTGGAGGTTTTCGGAGAAACTTTGGGAGGGAATGGGTTTTGATCTAGGTGCTAGGGTCTAAATGAGATTTTAATGGATTAAATACTCTTAAAATACCCATACACACCTAAAATAACTTTCCTCTTGTTTTATAGGACTTGGGGTGAATTTACGAAACACCTCAAACTTGGCAGCAACTTGCAGGCAGACTTCAGTGCCCATCGACACCCTACCATCGACAGGCCGTCAACTGGAAAAAGCCCCGTCGTTTGGGGTCCATTGATTGGGTATATAAATCCAAAACTGCAGGATACATGTCACCATCAACGCCACCCATCGACAAGCCGTCTCCTGGTCGACTTGCCGTTGTTTGGGGTCGTGGTTTGCCACTGCCAAGCAGTCTACTCCCAAAAGTTTGGGGTCCTCTTCTAGGGCCCCTTGTGGGTCCTAGGTGGAGTAATTCCAAGATTTTGGACCCCTAAACATGCGCGTCTAGGTCTTAGGAGAATCTCTAATCAAATTCAGCACAAACGAACACATAAATCATGCTAAGACACATATCAACACACAAGGACGTCCAAAGACTATCTTTAAAACGTCTTGGACGTTTGACTTCCAAACATTACCAAACTCAACATGCTTCCTTTAAAAAACAATATTAACCATATAAGGACCTCATAAACTCATGTTATACACATAATATCATGCAAGCACATAGTAACTAATCATCGAACGACTAGGTCGCCCCTCGACGTTTGACTTCAAATTAAATCAAAAAGACTTCAAAAATCACAAACACATTAAATAAGATATTTCTAAGAATTTGGAACATTGATGAAGCTCTAGATAAACCTAGTTCATTTTTGGGTTGTTACACACCCACACACTTCTTCAAAAAGGAAATGTGAAAGGTTAGTTGGATTACTGCTAGTTCTGTTGGCAACACTATATCATTAGCCACTTAAATATATCCTAAGCCACTTTAACAACCCCTTTTATGATTTTGCAAGGACCTACATATGTAGGACTGAGCCTTCCTTTCTTTTCAAACTTCATCACTCCCCTAATAGGTTACACTTTCAGGAAAAGTTAATAATCAGATTGGAACTCCAAGTCCCTTCTCTTTACATCTGCATAGGACTTCTGATAACTGTGGGATGTCTTGAGTCTATCTCTGATGAGCTGAACTCTTTCCATAGCATCATGAACCAAATCTGTCTGTATCAAGGTTGCTTCACCTAATTCAAGCCAACCAACTGGAGATCTGCACCTACGGCCATATAGTGCCTCATAAGGGGTCATCTGAATACTTGAAGTATAACTATTGTTGTAGGAAAACTCTATGAAAGGTAGGTGATTATCCCAACTTCCCTTGTAATGGATCATACAAGCTATCAACATATCCTCTAAAGTTTGAGCAGTACACTCTGTCTAACCATCCATCTATAGATGAAATGTTATGCTGAGATAAGTATGAGCACCAACACCTTTATTAAATGACTTCCATAAGTGAAAGGTAAAATAAGGGATTATATATGAGATGATATAAAAAGAAACCTTTTGCAACCTGGCTATCTTATTAATGTGAAACTTGGTGTAGTTCTCCGCTAAATTTGTAGTCTTAACATCCAAAACGTGAGCTGAATAGTAATTATGTCTAGTGTTACCCAAATGGAGTAAGGTTGTTTGGAAATACGAGGTAAACCCATAATACAATTCATTTTTATCACTTTCCACTTATATGTAGGAATGTTAATCTCCCTAGTCACACCTACTGGTTTTTGCACCCTTCAATTGAAGCAACATAGGATCATTGTCTTGTTCTTCCTTAACCTCCACTACTAATGAAGATTCAACCCATTCTGAACTTTCATACCATCATCTGATATGTCCATAAGGATAAATTTAAAGAGAGTAAGCGGTGAAAATATTTGATAATATCTTTCTTTCTTCATAAACATGTACGACACTACCCATCTTTAGTCGGCTAAGAGCATAAAATGCTACATTTTCCATACCAGGATGGTAAAAAAACATTCATGTCATAGTTCTTGAGGTATTGAAGCCATATCCTCTTGCAAAGATTCAACTCTTTCTGGGTGAACACATACTGAAGCTTCTTTTGGTCTTTTAAAAACACTATATAAGAAATGTCTCCAAATCTTTAGGGAAAATACTACGACTGCAAGGTCAAGATCATGAGTCGGATAGTTTTTATCATGACCTTACTAGAAGAATAATATATAACCTTACCTCGTTGAATCAACACACAATGTACACCGATTTTGGATATATCACAATAGATCACATAATTATCTGAACCCTCTGTTAGAGTCAAAATAGGAGTTGTAGTCAACGTAGTTCTTAAACATCAGAAGATCTTCTCACACTCATCTGACCACTGAAAATTAACGTTTTCTTAATTCAACTTAGTCAATGGAGAATCTATAGATGAAAATCCTTCCACAAACATTCTGTATTAACTCTCTAATCCAAAGAAACTTTTGGTATCTATAGAAGAGGTGGATCTGGGCTATTGCTTCAATGCCTATATTTTATCAGAAACCATTCGAATCCCTTTACTAGACATTGTATTCCCAATGATAGGAATACATTGCAACCAATATTTATATTTGCTAAACTTAGTGAATAACTGGCGATACTTGAGAGCTTGCAGGAAAACCCTTAAATTAGTCACATTATCTTCTTCATTGCTAGAGTAAAAGAGAATATCATCAATAATGATGATGAAGAACAAGTCCAAAACTATTTCAACACCCTTTTCATTAAATTCATTAAAGGTGCATAAGCATTGGTTAGTCCAAATGACTTATCTACAAATTCATAATGACCGTATTTTTGGGATGTCTCTTTGATGATAACCTTGTCTGAGGTCTATTTTCAAAAAATTACTAGCACTCTGAAGTTGATCAAATAGTTCATCAATCATGGTATAAGGTACTTATTATTGATTATGACATTCTTCAACTAACAATAGTCAATGCACATTCTGAGAGAACCATCTTTCTTATCATAAACAACACTACAACACCCATGGGAAATGTTAGGTCTGATGAAACCCTTATCTAGAAGGTCATTAAATGGATCTTTCAATTCCTTAAGTTAAACTGGAGCCATTCTATAAGGATGAATCAAAATAGGTTGGATATTTGGACGGAGATCAATTTCGAAGTCAATTTTTCTTTCGGGAGGAGGAACTCCATAAAGATCTTTTGGAAATACTTTTGCTAACTCATTTACTATTTGTACTGACTCAAGAGTTGGGGTTTCAAATAATGAATCCTCCACCCAACTATATGATAGAGATAACCTTTATAGATCATTTATCTGGCCTTAAGGTAGGAAATAAGTCAACCCACAGTCTCTAAGCTACTACCCTTTAATTTTAAAATTGGTTTCACTTGGAAACTGAAAAACTAACGATCGTAGTTATACAATAGAGTGAGGAATAAGATGAATGTAACCAATTCATTCTTAGAATGATATCAATGTCTACCATTTCTAACTTTACAAGACCTTCTGAGGTGACTTTCAGATTTTCCGTGATAGAATACTTTTTGTATACCATTCTATCTATAAATGGGTCACCAACTAGGGTAGAGACTGAGAAGGGTTTTGAAAGAGATTTTGGACTGACACTGAAGTTCACTACTATATAAGGAGTTACAAAGGAAGGTGTAGTACCTTGGTCGAACAAAACATAAACATGTTAGTGAAAGACTCGTAATGTACCGGTGACCACATTAGCAGAATCTTCCTGATCCTGACAAGCTTGGAAATCTTACAATCTTTTCTGGCATTGATCACCACCTGTACCAAACAAAAAAACCTGCTGAGTTGAGAGACTTGTTGGTATTGATTGAGTTCTAGACTGAGCGCTACTATTGCGACCTCCTTGACCTTGTTTATAAGGAGGGCAATCTCTGAACCTGTGACCACACTGACCACAACCAAAATACCTTTCCTTGCCTACAAGACTCTCGCCCAAATAGTTCTTTACAAACTTTGGACATGTTGGGTATGTCGTGTTACCTAAACACTCTCATGAGACTTAGAGACTAATTCCCTACCATTTTGATCCCGTTTAAACTTGGGGTATAGAGCACAAGTTGATGAAGATGTTGTAGCTGATGATTTCTACTGAAACTGTGAGCAATTTTCAGTACCCAATTTCTGCTGAGAGCACTCATAGTTGCTCGTTCTAGCATTATTCTTGTCCTTAGCCTGCTATTTAAGCTTATCTTACTCAATCTACTGATCAATTCATGAGCCTATAGATACTCATAACTTCCAACAACATATCATTCCTGCACTTTGTCTTCACCAAGTCAAATACCTCAAATAGGACCTTACTTATTTGTGCCCTGAAATCGTCAACCATATCTGGAGCATACCTTGATAGTTGGCTGAACTTAAGTCAATATTCCTTGACAGACATAGATTTTAACTCAAATTTCTCTGTTGGGAAGAACATGTCCAAAAAAGCTCTCCTAAAACACTCCAAAGTCATGGGAGATGCATTCACTCACCTAATTTCTTTCCAATGTGTAAATTATATGTGGCCACATCCTTAAACTAGTAGGAAGCCAACTTTAAACTTTCATTTCCAACAACTTTCATCACTTCAAGGATTTTCTTGATCTCATCTATGAAATTTGGGGTTGTTCACCAACCTGCAACCCTAAAATCTCAGGATGACTCATCCTAAAAAAACCTCGAACCCTAGCTTCCACTAATCCATCACTAGAATTTGTAGGAATTAGAATATGTTGATTGTTGTGGTTGGCTACACTCTGTGTCAGAAGTTGAATAAAATTTGCATTCAAAACCTCATGGTCTAGGACGAGAGGAACTGCGTTAACATTGCTGGTATTATCATTCTTTGCATAAAACCTACGAGGAGGCCAGATCTGGAATGCATAACATTGTGTTCTGAAAGAGATCATACCTATGCACGATAAAAAACAAGACAATGAAATTTTTCCTAATACAATTTGTATGCCCCCTCCATAAGTGTGGTGCTCTTCACATCCATGAAAGACACTCTGCATACTTCGGATTTTCGGACATCTAAGGCCTCTTAAACCTAATGCTCTAATACTAAGTTTGTCACTCCCCGAGGCTATCCCCTTAACGTAAACAAGAGACCTAGAATCATAAGCGATCTGAAACTAACCCTGATTTGGAATATTATAAGCATATTAACATTATTTAAATGATAGATATTGTATAGAAGCTTAAAGAATGCGATAAACTTAGATGGTGGGGAATACTGAATACTAGTCTGCATATAAATAATGGAGAAGAGTTAATAACAATGTACTACAACTCAAAAACTAAAGTTGAATCTAAGTATATCTTAAATGAGTTTCTAACTAACTAGATATGATAAGACATGCCCTAGATAACTCCACAAAAAAACTGAAACTAACATGAAAGAGTAGCTATGAAAGAACATGTCTATCATATTCGAAGAATAAGGACTCATCAATGATAATCCTAAATATGTATCAGGAATCGATGTACACTTTGTCTGAATTCCGAGTACCCAAGCCTACATCACAAAAACATACAACGCAGAGTATGATCAGTACTTAAAAAGGTATTGAGCATGCAAGATAGGATAAAGATGAATAAAGATAAATGATTGAACAAAGAATATTGAACAATGATATAATCTAACATAATGGAAATACTAAGATATAATGAATTTGAATTAAACTGAATGCAATGACAAAGAATTAACCAAAATAAAATCATGTGATCTAAACGTGGAGTCCGATGTATGATCCCTATCAAGAGGAACCAATATACCTTGCCAGAGTCATATAAGCATAATTAGAGTGATCACTAAAATTGATGCCCGCATAGGGGACTTATAAACCTATGAGGGCACGTAGTTGTCTAACTATGAGGGTAACTGACCCTAGTCCAACTCGATGTTAAGACTACTCCTAACTAGAATATGTACAATCAAATACAACTGATATAAATTGGATAGCTCAACATTCCTAAAGTTAACTTGAAATGCATCATTTAAATACTGATAATGACATATTAAAAGTTTGAGGCATGTATATCTTTTTATCCCTCCTAGCTAGTGTAATTCATGAAACAAACGAATCTACACAAGTAGGCTATGTAATTCATGCGAGGAACTAAGCAACAACTTTGAAACAACATAAAACTCTTATTTGGAATATTCTAGTAGCTAAATCACAACAATTCTCTATAGTTCAAGAAGTCGTAGGTCTAAACAATATATAGGGAATCAAAAAGTTTGATTGAATTCTAGAGACCTAGTGGATGAAAGGAATCCTCTAGTGAAATCCCATCTAACGACCCTAACCGTCATTATTTAGGAAGGATAAAATATGTGAAAATATTTACCCTGTCCCTTTACAGCGGGCTGGATGCCACTGGCACGGCAGTGCTACAATGGATAGGTGGAACAGAACGTAATTATGAGAAATCTTATTTTGTCCATCTTCCTAAAGTACTTAGAAAAGTCATAATTACCCTAAAACATTAGAAAACTCATTCTAAGTTTGGGGAAAAAAAGGAAAAGAATCTTTATAGCATTGGAATGGCGGAATATTGCAAATTCTTGGCTAATTTCACCGTAGCGAGTCCGAAAAAGCTGAGAATAAAATCAAAAACACTATGCAACTGTTTGGCACCCTGGTAGGTTAGGTTTTATGCATTGATGTAGTTATGAATTCATGCTTAATATGTAATGTATGAAATCAATAATATGGATTGTGTGTATACCTTTGTGCACCAAGTGAATTCCGTGGAGAAATTTTTATAGTTCCACGTAATTGAGGTTAGTACTTAAGTAGAGACTTTGATGACCTATGGGATTTCCGGTCCTCGAATAGAATTACTTTAAAATAAGGGTAGCCAGTAAGATAGAACAAGATTATGGTGTCCTCTATGAATTATGTAGTGAAGTCGTGAAATTGATGAATCTTGGTAAATTAGGATTCGACTCTAATAACAAACCCTAATAAAGAGCTAAGGCTGAACTTGGGTCATTACATGTTAGGAATTGAGGAGTAACTCGTAGGTGATGGTTGTGGTTCCATGTTGTGTGATATATGTTTTTAACTACTTCGTTATAATGTATGTAAGGATGTGAATGTTACATTATTGATCACCCTAATCATAAATAAGGATAATTGAATTATTGTATGCTATGAATAACCTCTTATTGCATGATCTTGATGTTTTACTTATCTCTGTGATGGTGGTGTGTGATTAAGAATCGTATTGCCACGTTCTGGAAAGCTAACTATTCGATCAGGTTGCCACGTTCCGTCACAACTATTGGATCGATTTGCCACACTACGACCCAACTATTGGATTGAGTTGCCACGTTCTATCAAAATTAATGGATAATATTGTCACGTTCAGGCAAGCAAAGTGTTTGGGCTTCAATTCTTCTAGACGACTGAATAATTGTGATAAATGTGTGTTGTGAAGCATATTATATTCCCTATTGGATGTATGTGAAATCTTTGAAGATTGGGTGTAGGTGGAAACATGTGTATGCATGCGAATAGGTGATGAAGCGGATATGTTCTAATTGTATACTTGTTGGGCAATATGAAAGGTCAACATGCTCTAGGGTCCCGTAGTCAATAGCGAGTGCTGTTCTTTTGGGTTAGAACTGATACGCTCAAATTACACCCATGTAAAGAAAAAAGTGATCGTTATCAAGTAAAGAACCTAACTAGTAGGTTGGGGGCTAATCCCACGAGAAATATGGTTTAGACTTAACTTTAACTCACGATTATATATGTTTAGTCAAGGTATTTCCTAAACAATTATGTAAAGAGGGGGGGGGGTGTGAAAAAAATTCCTAAAATTATTTGAATATCAAGTAACTAAAAGTTAACTTTAATTGTTATCAAGAAGACAAAATAACTAGGGTGTACGTGTTCCCTACAAGCTCATAATGCGGCAATGCTAGCAATATCAATCCCTTCCTAGTGTATTACATGCAAAGTGATAACTTATGTATCTCTAAGTACTTAGTCCAAAATCTAGTGAATTTAACCCCGTACCTTCGTCTGGCTACGTTTCTATAACTTACTAACACTTACTTTTACCTCATATTAGATATCACATCAATGTATGGCTTAGTATTTACCCTCACACCAATTGACACAAGACTATTAGATAGTATCACAAAAAATCTATGTTGATAATTCTTTTGTTATTAACTACCTCCTTGGTCCAACAAGTAGCAACAAGGAAGGTTTTAACGCGTGCACTCGTTAAAAAGACTTCTAAACGAAAGAATTATCAATGCATGCAAAACAATAGTCAAAGATTTCTTAATCACTATTCATACTTTGTTAATCACTCATGGTTCCCACAACCCTAGTTATGGATTTAGTTACCCATATTAACAGGAACACAATTCATGTTTATAGATGAAGAATGTTGAAGTTACGTAATAAGAATGTTAAACCTCGAAAATCAACTTGAATTGCAAACTATAATCTTCAAATAGAACTTATGAGATAAATAACTTGCTAGAGTTGCAAAAAAAAATCTCCGAATCAAACATCAATAAATAGTAATAATGTCTAACCCAAAAAACGAGGGTTTTATCCCTTATTTGTAGAAAACTAATCCTCAATTAAAAGGGACAAAAAAATAAAGGAAATAAAACTGCTGGAGGCGTTTTCGTTCTACGATGTTAATCTAGGGTCCATGAGATGAGTGATGGTCCATAGGTCCCTTCCGTGATTCAGGATTTGATCAATTTTTTAACTTTAAAAATGACCACTTCTCAGTCAGCTTCTATGATCATCCAACACGGACCGTCATTGAGACGACGGTCCATTGCTCCACTCTGTTGCTCCATACATAGATTGTTTCGGCTTCAGGTATTAGAACCAGTTCTCTAACAAAATGTATGGAGCTGCAATACAGTCCGTGGGTCAATCTACGGTATGTAAGTCACCATTGTGGTTCCACATTTGGTCAAGATTTCCCTGAGCTTCAACACTTCCATGATTATCCTTCGATGACCTTCACCTACAAAGCGTGATTCATCATACGGTCCGTAGGATGCCTATGTTGGTGTCCATTTCTGCAACCGGCTATATTTATTATTGAAACTCCACGCCTGAGTTTATTTCCTGAAATCTCAAAAAAAATACATAAAACTAAGGGATAATGCACAAGTACCCCCTCAACCTATGCCCGAAATCTCAGAGACACACTTATGCTATTCTAAGGTCCTATTACCCCCCTGAACTTATTTTATTAATAATTTTCTACCCCTTTTCGCCCTACGTGGCACTATCTTGTGGACCCAACGCTGGTTGAATTTTCCTTTCAAGCTAGTGCCACGTATGCCAAAAAGGGGTAGAAAGTTACTTATAAAATAAATTTAGGGGGGTAATAGGACCTTACTGTAGTATAAGTGTGTCTTTGGGATTTCGGGCATAGGTTGAGGGGGTACTTGTGCATTTTCCCTAAAACTAACATAAAACGACCTTGTACACACACAAATCCTAAGTGAAATGCATCAATTGTTCCGAAAACTCACGGTACATCAACACCCATAACTTAAAACCATTGTATGTCCTCAAGAAACATAATAATACTCTAAGCGAGACTTATTTAGAAGCAAGTAATTCAAGTACAAGCAATCACATGGACTTTTCTTCCAACTCTCTTTTCCAAGTACAAATCCTTTTCTCCTAGACTTCACAAGATAATTTGCATGGATACAAACATGGCACTGATAGACCAATCAATCACACGACATGCAATGTGTCACCATCCAAGATACCAACTTTCGAATAATGCTAATAGTGACCTTACTTTAATTATATACCTTTTTTCACAAAATACAGATAATTTTGAGTACAAGGATTCATTCAACACTCACGCTCAGAAGTAAGTCCAAGTCAAAGTTAGTGTTCAATACCATAGGCTTGCCCTTATTTTCACTACTTAGAATTTTCAAACTAGATTCTACGATCACAATAGTACCTTTTTGGCTAGTAATGTAGGCTCAGGGTCAAGTGTGGTACTTTTGGGTGCTTTTAGTGACTTTCTTCCCTGCTTGATATTTCATTAAGCTTTCTTACCTCTGTTTTCCCCCTTTTTAGACATCCTACCTTTTTCTCTTCTTTCCATTTATTCTTCTCTACTATGGATGTGACTTTTAAACTTTGTTGATCTTTATTTTTCTCTTTTCTTTCATTCGTTTCTTTTCTTTCATTTTTATCATTTTTGTTCAATTTTTCCCACACAAAGTCACATCCTTCTCTTGTTCAACACCCAACTCCCTTTTTTTGTTTCTTTTGATTTCCTCTCTCATAGTCACTCTCTGCTCTAGAATTTCCATTAGTTGAGGTGCACAATACCCGATGACGGATCAGGGCCAAGATTTGAGGTCACTTTTGTATTAGTCATCCTCAACTTAGGATTTTATTATAAGTCAAGGTTCACATGTCTAAGGAGGTACAAGGGCCAACACATTAGATTATGGGAAGGTGAGTTAGGGGGCTTAAAAGAAGTGGTATTATTAAGGCTCAAAGTATTTGGGAAAAAGGGAACATTCATATCATATGGTTTGATTCATTTCCGCATTTCGTGGACTGCTTAGGACAACAACCTATGATCACTTCTTAGACGTTCGAATGGATTATCTTTGCAGGGTTAAATGGGAAAGTTCTAGATTGGCACACACTGTTTGAATCATCAACAATTATCACACTCTCTTGGCACATTGTTTCATTACCAGATTATCAGTTTACCAAGTTGAAATTCTAGTTAGGTCATGAAATCAAGTTTGTTCATTATCATGTCATGCTAATAGTTAATACATTCAACTTATGCTAGTCTAAACTTTATATCACATGTTTTATTTCAAATATTGGTCGGGTATAATTTTTTCAACAAAATTATGCCATCATGCTTCATTATTAATCATGCTTCTAAACACAAAATTAATTACTTAAAATTTCGTTTAACATAATTTAAGAAGTCTCTTGGGAAAAATAACACATGAAAGAAAACCCCAAGAGAGGGTTGTGAGTTGGGTTACTCATACTTCGCTCTATCACTCACAATCCATTAGCCCCACTCCCAAAAGAAATAAGTGACATTGTTCCTAATGCATGCAAAAAAAGGTAACAAAAGTAATGGATATGGGTGGAGCAAACCTTTGGCTCTTAGCGCCGAAGGGACAGAAAAATAAATGGCAAACTAACTAATATTTAGATAAGTTAATGAAGGATTCCAATGAAAAAAATGCATGTTGGGTCTTTAAAACAATTCAGATCATTTTGATAGTAAAAAGTTTGATCTGTTTTACCGAGAATGTCTACGGTTCGAGTCCGTATAGCCCTTTAAAAATAAAAAATGCAAAAAGAAATTGTATAATTTGCATTTCATCATTATTATTTCTTGCTTGTAAATACATGAAGTCCAATTATTCTCATAAGTTTACTAACGACAATCGTTTAAGAAGATGCAAGAAAAACACATATCAATGGATCCAATAGATATTGATTTTTGCAATTGCAAATAAACAAACGAACTTTTCATCATTAATCTTCGGAGGCGAATTGCATATTTATATCCACAATAAAAGAATTAATGAGACTCCCTTTATTTTAATATGCCCAATCTTATTGAACTTTTTATCAACAAGTGGGTGGGTCTGATTTTCTCGGGTCCCGCCTCTGTAGTAGTGGGGTCACCCTCAGCAGTGCCCGCTTCTTGATGTGTCACAAATGGTTAAAACACCCTCAGCAGTGCTAACTTCCTCAACCCTTGTAGGTAGAACCTCAGTAGTAGGTAACGAACTTCAAGACCCCTCCATCATCTCACGAACTCTCTTCTCCCTCATTTTCTCATCTTGGATGGAGTCTTCCTTAGCCCTTTTTACTTGCCTGCGCAACTCTTTGTTGACCTCTTCCACCACCGTGCACTCATCTTTTCTACTAGACTGGTTCTTCTTCCACTTGGTAGGTGTGGACTTATACTGCTCATCTCCACTGAATAAGGCACCAAGGACTGAATAATCTCCAAGTACGGAGGGTGCGGCTTTGGTTCAACAATAGGTAAGGCTAATGTGGAATTAATGTCGGCCCGGATTGGCCAACTTAGTCTGTATGGAGGCCATGTCAATAGTGGGAGCTGGCCTCTCTTGAACTCGCACATCGAAAGCATCGAGCCACTTATGAACAACTTAGATCTTATGATCCATGATGGCCTCCAACCTCTTTTCTACATGATCCTCAGATTCTGTAATCAATTGCCGCATCCAAGGCTTTAGATGGTGCAGCAATGTGCCCATTTGATTTTCTAACTTCTGGACTTGGGACAATGATACCATCCTTGTCCCAGACGAAGGGGTCACTCTAGATGAGCTCGGAGCCTAACTAGAGGCATTTGGAGAAGAATTAGATGCATCATCTGTATGAACAATATCCTCCCCATGAATTTTCTTGAAAGCATTGACCAAGTCATTTCCCACGAGCACCTCAACTTGGGGTACCCTACGTGGTTCTGCCACATTCATCTCATCCTGAATGATTCCAATGTCCAATGTTTCCATAGCGTGGACTAGTTTATCAAAGTGCCAAATAGGCACTCAACCATTCCTACAAAGCTGAAAGATCGTACACGGGAGGGGATAAGGGTGCTAGTCTTGAGCGTTGTTTCATGTATTTCCGCCAATAGCAACTTGGCAAAATCTATCTCAAATCATGCGACTATTTCAGCTACCATGACTTCTCTATCCCAAATGACCATGTTGTCGGTTTGAGTAAGCGATACTCTGTTTCTGATCAAAAGGCAAAAGAACTTGGCCGCAAAAGTGAGTGTGGCCTTCCTGATGCCTAATTTAAGTGTAGAAACCCATTCTTCTCTCTCCCCCTCAAGTTCCTGCGTCACGAAATCCATGATACGACGGTTATTCTTTGTTCTGACACCTTCTTGAACGCTCCCATTTCCACATGTCTTATTGTAATCAAAATTCGCCGTGTAAGTGACCCATATGTTTACAAGGTTAGTGCCGTATAGGAATAAATTTATGGCATCGTGGGAGATTTTTACTGATATACCTTGGACCATGGTCAATTTGAGGGAATCCTAAGCTATTGTCTTGTCCTTCTTATGAATGGACCCGCAGAGAGTGGCAGCATAAGAGGGCATTAAGCTCCCGCACAATATCTTTACTACATGTTCCTTGGTCACGGGACATCCACTTACACTTGTGTTTCTTGAACTACCGATGGATCTCCAACATTGTATGAAGGCTCCCTGTAAGAACTCGATGTTGTTCTGTTGTAGTCCGCGCTATGTTCTCTTTTGCATTGAGCATTTTGACATCTCGGTAGATCTTCTATTGCCCCTTGATTCACCAAACAGTTAGGTTCTCCATCTACCAGATCAGGCTCTATGTTTTGAGGAATTGAGGTATCCTCAAAGCTAGCTGCCTCATCAGACAAGGCTAGTTGATTTATTCCACCGAAACTCGTGGCTGCATGAGTAGCTGATCTGGAAGCCTGGTTAGACTCATAGCCTAAAGACTATTTAGACTCGGACCCAGAAGTGGATATCTCCTCTGAACTAGAAGAAGCCACAGTTTGTGACTCAGTCAATGTCAGCTCCTCATTAGACTGGTAGATAATGACTACGTTGGGAATCACCTTCCACGGGTACCTCTAGTGGTCATTGGTGCACTAAGGAAGGTCCTTACGTTGGGAGGCACGTACGTTGGATCCTTCTTTATGTTGAGACCCTCATCGATCAGTATGAGATTTAGGGTGACCGATTTTGATTCACCCTATTAAGCATAGATTGCTTGGTTTTTGAGTGGCATAGTACATGTGGAAGAGTTATTAGTACCAAATAATCCAATTATATCTTTGAAATAATTTTAGAACTAGAAATGATCTAAAACAAAAACATAAAAAAATTTCAGACATTAGCAACAACGGTCATTGATGTTGGGGAGGTATGGTCCGTGCAAACCATCTATGGATAAGAGAATCAAAAGCATTGGCCACATATGGAAACCACAGATGTACAAAATGGTGTGTAGATCAATCTAAGGACCGTAATCCATGTCCATGTTTCACACTTGGAAAAACAAATTTAGTGCATCAATCCGCGGACCTGGTCCACGGTCCATTGACGGGGTCCCGTTGATGGAAATTATGCCAGATTTCAGACATGCTTCTAATTACAGCTTCATGAATACCATTTTACACAAGTCTAGTCTAACCATGTATTACAACATTAAATCATGAAATTTTTTCATTCTTACGGTTCCAACTAGTCAATTTTTGCATATAGTTCATACATAGTGTGGAACCCTATGTTGGAACTTACAATTAGACTGAGATTTACACAAATGTATGAGTACTTCTACTACACACAATCACTATCTATTGTCCCAAGGGTAGTTCAACGTTGATTTTTTTCAAGAATATTTTTTTCTTTATTGAACAGTTACCCAAGATCAAGTACTGACTCCTGACTTTCAATCTTCAATCTTTTAACTATAATAAAAAGTGAGGGAATGTCTGTTACATTACAAGCACTAAGGAGTGGTGCAATTATGTGATGACAACACTCTCTTCTTTTCGATGCAAGACAACCCACCAAGTTGTATCGAGCCTCGACACCGGATGTGTTTAGGATGGAAAGTTTAGAGAGCTTGGGGTGAAATGATTTATGTGAGGAAGGAATTTGGGAATTGTATTGTAAAGGATATATGGGTGATTTCGGGAGTTTGGAAGTTTTGAAACAGTTTTGGGTGATGAAATGGAGGGAAAGAATTTGAGAGTGTGATTTTTAAATAGGGAGTCTGGGTTGGGTTATTCAACCTAGAGTTTGGACCCACGAGACCCTAGTGACGGTTCGCGGGTCGATCTATGGTTCCTCGACTGGTACCGTAGATCACTCTATGACATAGAAAAATTAGAAAACTTACCTGGGATCTATGATATACCGTGGTTTCACGGTATAATTAATGCTTTTTCCTTAAGTTTAGTGCGTCCAAAAGCCCTTTTTGTGCTAATTTTTATACAAGTTTCTCTTTGTTTTGCAGGAAATCTGTCCACAGCCAAATGCGGAGATTTTGAGAGAGAAATGCAGAAGAGACCACCTACGGAGCTTATGACGGTCCGTCATGCCTGTGACGGTCCGTAGGTGGCAGCGTAGAGAAGCTGCTGAAGGAAGATGGGGAAGTCTGACAAGTGTGGGATTACGAAGATTGTGACGGTCCGTCATGGGCATGACGGTCCGTCCTGCAGGTTCTTCGTGAAGATCAGAGAAGTGATCCCAGTACCCAGATTCCAAGAGTTAAAGTCTTTTGAAACGAGACCCTCGACGGATCGTTGTGCCTATGACGGTTCGTCACACTTGCCGTTGAGGGGAATGAAGAGAGCAGCAGAAGAAATTGCACCAAGTATGGGACGACGGAGTCCACGACGATCCGTCATGACCACGACGGTCCGTCATGACCACGACGGTCCGTCGCGTGGTCCGTCGACCCAGCCGCGTTTTGGCAGATTTCCAGCAATTAGAATTCTTGTTTAATTAGGTTTTTGTATTTTTATAAATAGTTCGAAAAACCTCGTTTTTGAGGTTAGACACCTGATAGTTAGACTCTGAGATTGTTGAAACTCCGTATTCGTAAACATTGTATTGTGAGATTCTCGATAATCATTAGACTTTTCGTGAGATTTTTGATTACTTTGAGAATTCTTGCAAGTGATTTTTGGTGATTAATCAAGCAATCTTTTGGACTTTATTCTTTCTCATTGAAGTAAGTACATGAATTCTTATTTAATATATTTGAATATTGTGTTTATGGCTATGAGTAACTAAACTCCATAACTAGGGTTGTGGGAACCATAGGCAAATAATGAGATAAACCCTAGCTAAAATAACAATTCTAGAATAGTGTCTTGCATGTATTAATAATTCTTTCGCTTAGAAGTCTTTTTAACGGATGATCAACGTTAGAACTCGCCTTAATGCTACTTGCCGGACCAAGGAGGTAGATAATAGGAAAAGAATTATTAACATAGATTTAGTGTATACTATCTAATAGGCTAGTATTGATTGGTACGAGGT
Source organism: Solanum pennellii (assembly GCF_001406875.1). Taxonomy (NCBI): domain Eukaryota; kingdom Viridiplantae; phylum Streptophyta; class Magnoliopsida; order Solanales; family Solanaceae; genus Solanum; species Solanum pennellii. Next base: position 20,419,637 of record NC_028637.1, on the reverse strand, counting down.
AATAACTGAGTCAAATATCGAATACGATGCTTAATATGAGGTAACGATAAGGGTTAGGAAAGCAACACACGTAGCCGGACCAAGGTGCGGAGTGAGATTTTCTAGATGCCGGACCAAGGATTTAGAAATACATAACTTATCACTTTGCATGCAAGATACTAGGAAAGAATTGTTATAGTTAGAATTATCAAGTTATGAACCTGTGGGGAACACGTAAACCCTAGTTACTTTGATTAACTGATTAAAACCCAACTTTCAAACTCATTAAGTGTCTCTTTCAATTTAGTTAATTCTTTTTACTTATTAGGAAATACAAACCCCCCTTTTTACATTTTTATGTTTTTACTTTCTAAGGAAGTTATCAACCNATTTAGTTAATTCTTTTTACTTATTAGGAAATACAAACCCCCTTTTTTACATTTTTATGTTTTTTACTTTCTAAGGAAGTTATCAACCGAACAATAGTAATAACAAGTTAAAGTTAAGTCTAGACTATTTTCCTCGTGGGAACGATCCCAACATCATTAGTTGGGTTATTTACTTGACGCGACCGCTTTACTTCTTATTTGAGAAGTAAGTTTGAGCGTATCAATCTACGGACGCCATTAATGGTCTTTGGGTTGAACGACAGACCGTCGATCGGGTTTGTGGAACTTTGCACAAGAATAGTTTTTTGCAGAATTTTGGCTTACGCCCCTGTTCATATAGCAATCATTAGACCATTCTTTTTGTATTTTCTAGGACACTTTTTTTGGACAAGGACCCTATGCTATATCTAGCCAACTCTAAAACAAAAATTAACAACTAACTACTCTAGAACAAGAAATCAAATAATCAAAGTAAAACTACCTGACATAAATTGTAAACTTATGGTTGGATAGATTTTACATCTTGGGTTTCCAGCCAAGCGCTCTTGATTTAACGTCGCGGCACTAAGCAGGCTTCTTGATTACTCAGAATTCATCAATGTAATAGGACTCAATCACTTGTTTCACATTCTCTGCATTTCCAAGATAAATCTTAATCCTCTGTTTATTCACCTTGAACCTTGTTCCTTCATTATTATCAACATTCACCTCTTCATGTGGGACTTTCTTGGGTGAGAATGGTCCGGACCATTTTAAATTGAGCTTGCCCAGAAATAGATGCAACCTAGAGTTGAATAGAAGTACAAGATCTTCAAAACAAAATCTCAATTTTCAATACTTTGATCTTGGTACTTCTTCATCTTCTCATTTTACAAGGCTGCACTTTCATAACCTTTAGGTGAAACTCATCGAGCAAATTCAAGTTATTCATTCTTTGAGTTGATGAGTTGCCCCAATCTAAGTTAATATTCTTCATTGCCCACATGTCTTTGTGCACTAGCTCTACCGGCAAATGGAAAGTCTTCCCGCATAAGATTTGGTATAAATGCATATGGGAGTCTTGTATGAAGTGTGGTTGACCTATAGAGAAATCTCAAGCTTCCTTGACTAATAGATTCTATTTTAATTCAAAGTCGTTGCCGAAATTTGTTTTATCTCTCTAACTGATACTTCGACTTGCCCATTATTTTGTGGATGGTAAGGAGTAGCTACATTGTGGGGGACATCATATTTCTTAAGCAATGTTTTAAACAACTTATTGGAAAAGTGGGAACCTCCATCACTGATAATTTCCCTTGGGGTGGAAAATCTAAAGATATTTTTCTTCAAGAACGTTGTAACACTCTTGCCTCATTGTTGGGGAGCGCAATTGCTTCCACCAACTTCAATACATAATCAATCACAACAATATTATATTTCATACCATATGAACTCACAAATAGCCCCATAAAATCAATGCCCCATACATCAATAACTCGATTAGGATAATTGGGTTCATAGGAAGCTCTTGCCTCATTGAAATCCCACCCTCTCTTTGGCAACAGTTACAAGACTTGACAAAATCATATGAGTCTTGGTGGATGGTTGGCCAATAGTATCCACACTTCAAAAGTGTATGCGCATTATGAACACCACTATGATGCCCACCAACAGGCGATGAATGACATGCCTCAACAAAACTGGACATCTCAACCTCAGGCACACAAGGATGAACAATCCCATTAGCATAACTACGATACAAGTAAGACTTATCCCAAAAAGAATTTTATACATCATGCATGGACTTCTTCCTTTTGTGAGACGGCAGATCCGGAGGTACCAAATTGCTTTCCAAATAATTACCGAAGTCGGAAAAGCAAGGAATGAGGTCAAGGGAGGCATTCTTTACCTTTTCATCTGGGAACACATCATTAATCTCACTGTTTTCACCAAGATCAAGAAAGGCTTCATTCTCCAATCTAGACAAGGTATCGTTAACTTGGTTCTCTATCCCCTTGTGGTCTTTAACCAAAAAATCAAATTATTACAACAACACCACTCATTAATAAGTCATGGTTTTGCATCCTTTTTGGCCATCAAATACCTTAACGTCGAATGGTCCCTGTGTACTATGACAGCAGTCACAAGCAAATAAGAGTGAAATTTCTCGAATTTAAATACCACACAAAGCAGTCCTTGATCTGTAGCCGTTTAATACTTTTGGGCTGCATTTAGAGATTTGCTTTCATAGTAAATAGGATGAAGTATCTTCTCATTCCTTTTCCACAATACCACGCCAAGCGCTACCCCACTTGCACTGTACATGACTTCAAAAGGTTGCCCCTAATTTGGAGAAACAATGATGGGGAAAAAAACAAACTTCTTTAACTATTCAAATGCTATCAGACAAGAATCATCAAAATCAAATTTACCCTCCTTTTCAAGCATCTTGCACAATGGATGTGTAATTTTTGAAATATCTTTTATGAACCTTCAATAGAAACCTACATGCCCCAGAAAACTTTTCACGCCTTTTATCAAGATAGGTGGAGAAAGTTTTTATAATACCTCCACTTTGGCCTTATCCACCTCAATATATTTCTCATAAATCTGGTGCCCCAACACTATGCCCTCTTTTACCATGAAGTGACACTTCTCCCAAACAGCACCAAATTGCAATCTTCACACTTTTTCACTACCTTGGCCTGATTGTCGAAGCATCTATCAAATGAGTCACCAACCACTGAGAAGTCTTCTATGAACATCTCAAGAGTGTCCTCAACCATGTCAAAGAAAATTGACATCATGCAATGTAGGAAGGTTTCTGGAGCATTGAACAACCCAAATGGCATGCATTTGAAAGCAAAACTCCCATCGGGGCACGTGAAGGTGGTTTTCTCTTTGTATTTTGGGGCTGTAGAGATTTGATTGTAGCCCAAATACCCATTAAGAAAGAATTTCCATCCCATTAATAAAATTCTATCCAATATCTGATCCATGAAGGGCATAGGGAAGTGGTCCTTCTCTGTCCAAACATTGAACTTCCGGTAATCCATGCAAACTCTCCCTCCGGTCAACAGTCTCATTAGAACAAGATTGTTTCTTTAATTTGGGAATATGGTAATACAACCTCTGTTAGACACACACTGAACAAGGCATACCCAACTACTGTCTGCAACAGGGTAGATGACTCTAGCATCCAACAATATTATAATCTCTATCTTCGCTACCTCTTGCGTAGGCAGATTTAATCTTCTCTGATGCTCAATACTAGGCTTATGGTCCGGCATGAGTTGGATTTTATGAACGCAAATACCGTGGGAATTCCGATAATATCCACAATAGTCCACCCAATAGCTCGATTGATCCTCTTTAGAACGAATACCATATACTCGATTTGTCACCCATTAAGGTTCCCCTTCTCCTCAATAAATGACTAGGAGTTTCGCATCCTTATCCAAGAATGCATAACTCAAATGTGGGGTAGAGCCTTGAGTTCCAATTTAGGTGTCTCTTCCTCATATGGTCTCACTAGTGTAATTTAATAATTTTTTTATATCCAAGTGCATTTTCTTATGATTTGACCGATATTCACACCTATCAAGTGCACCCACCAACTCGACAAACTCTTCGATGCAACCACCCTCAAATTTCATTATCACTGCTTCTAGCGCCTCAACACCCAAACTCTCCTCAGTTCGCATCTCCGAGCCACTCTCACTTCTATAAGTCATAGAAGATACCGATTGGACCTCACCACTCTATTTTGTGGACCTACAAACGTCGAAAGATGTTTTCTTATAGTTAAGTCTGAACTTCATCTGTCCTTTCTCCATGTCAACCAAAGCATGAACCGTGGAAAGGAATGGTCTCCCAAGAATGATGAAAACCTCAAAGTCAACCTCACAATAAATAATAAGAAAATTGACTCGGAAAAAGGAATGACTCCACTTTCTATAACACGTCATGGAGCACTCTAATAGGCCTTTTCAAAGTTATATTCGCCATGAGCAACCACATCGTAGTTGGTTTTGGATCACTCAATCCCAACTTCTTGTAAATGGACAATGGCATGAGATAGATGCTAGTACAAAGATCACATAGTGCCTTGGAAAAGTGCAATAATTCAATGGTAAAAGGGATAGTAAAAGCACAAGGATCTTGTTTTTTATACTTAAGGGATCTTGTAGCGATAGCAGTACAATGTTGCAACTTCTCTACATCCTCAAAACTCACAGATCTCTTCTTTTTAACCATGTCCTTCATAAACTTCGCATACCCAGACATTTGTCTAGATCTTCTATTGACGAAACATTGATGGAAAGTTGTTTTAGCATAGTGATGATCCTGCAGTATTTTACCTCTTTGGTCTTCTTCGCTAATCTCTGGTGAAAAGGGGGCGGAGGCCTAGACAAGGGAACCACTTTCTCTGTGACCCAGCCTCATTATCGGGCTCTCTTCCCTTCTCAACCACATCATCATCTTTGCTAGTATCAATCTCCACCTCATATGACATTTGGTGGATCCATGGTTTTCTTACACCCGTGAGTAGTGACTGTCATACAATGCCCATCAATTTTCAGATTTTGGATAGTGTTGCTTGGAAGAATGCCAAGTTGGTATGGGTTTATTGTGGAAGACAACTGTGTCATTTGTTGCTCAAGATGCTTTATGGACACTGCATGTCCGTCAACTTTTAGCCATATACAATAAAAGTCATTCTGCATTTCTCTAACATTCTCATCAGTCATATTGAATCTTCTAATCATCTTCTAAATCATATCTTCAATTCGTGACATAATACCTCCAGCTTCTGTAGGACCAAAGTCACGATTTTGGGGAGGAATATAAGGTCCAACCCTATCGTTTTTATTGCCATAATTTATCTGGTTTGGTTTTTTTGTCACGATTGTAGATCCCACCTCGGCAATATTGACCCTCTTGGTTGTAATTCCCATAGTTCCAACCTTGATTTTGCATGACCTTGGCGCCAATTATCAATATTGGAACCTTGGGTGTTAGGTCTAAAACCCCTGTCTGATCATTTACTACATACACATCTTCCTCATAATAACACTTCTCAGTTGGTGATGGAGTTCTAGTCAAGTAGTTCATTACATTTACTATATCAGCACCCCCGCTCACATGGTTCAGTACCAACTCAATTCTTTTCTCATTTATGCCATCTCCTCATGTAAGTCATTTGCAGATTGTTTGCCTGTAGCTTGGACTGCGAAGGTGTTTCTCCCATTATCTAATTTTCTAGTGCTCCAAGCTTTGTTGTTGCGGGAGATCTTTTGTAGCTTCTCTGCAATCTATTAATAGGTTAAATCTCCATAAGATCCTCCATCAATAGTGTTAAGTATCGTCTTGTTGTTGTCATCCTTCCCTCGGTAGAAATACTCTTTTAGCGACTCATCATCAATGCAGTGATTCTAAACAATTCATATTAAAGTGGTGAACCAATCCCAAAAGATACTCACAAACTCTCCAAGTAGTGCCACAAAATTGTGGAGCTTATCCATCTTGTTCTGCTTCTTGGACACTAGAAAGAACTTTTCTAGGAATTCTTCAGTCAGTTGGTTCCATGTATATATAGAGTTGTAAGGGAGTTCATTGAACCAAACCGCTGCATCACCGGTCAATGATAGAGGAAATACTTGTATCGCTATAACATCCATGTCCCAATGCGGTCGTCCCATACAATTTTTGCAAACCACCCTAAGCTAGGCTATCTAAGCATGAGGTTTATCTGACGTCAACCCTGCCAATAAGCCTCTCGCTGTGAGCATTTGCATCAAGCCACTAGTTACCACAAAGTTATGTCCCGATGGTAGTAAGGGCCGGACAAGAAGTCCATCCTAGTCAGCAATGTTGAAGTTGAACCTATAGTTGCTTTAGGGCCATGGTTCATGTGGCTCTTGAATCCTCAGCACATCGCCCAATCGATTATCAGCTGGAGCATGATTATTTCCCTCAACTACCCTCATAGTCTGCAATTCAACACTGTCACATAATTCTCCTCCGATCGGGTTGAGTGGCACCCCTTGGTTATTCATTCTACGCAACGTTCTATTCAATTCTAGATTGTTGGGAGTAAGTGTTTCTCCTTGGTTTCGTGTACTTGACATACACTAAAGTTGGAACCCGAGAGAGATAAAAATAAAAAATATTATTAAACATTGACTAAATTTCAATAATGTCGTTAAACTTAATCTAAAAGCCAAATTTCCCTAACAGCGATACAAAAATTTGGTACGCTTAAATTATGCTCCCTAAAGAAGCATAAGTGATCCTTATCTAGTAAAGAACCCAACAAGTAGGTTGGGGTTGATCCTACGGGGAATATAGTTTAGACTTAACTTTAAATCATGATTATATCCGTTTAGTCAAGGTATTTTCAAAACAATTAAGTAAAAAGGGTGGGTTTGTGAAACAAATTCCTAACATTATGTGAATATAAAGTAAGCAAAAGTTACTTGGATTTTATCAAGATGAGTGAATAAATAGGGTGTACATGTTTCCCACAAGCTCATAACGCATTAATCCTTGCAATAGCAATTCCTTCCTAGTGTATTACATGAAAAGTGATAAGTTAGGTATCTCTAAATCCATGGTCCGACATCTCAAGAATTTTTCCCCACACCTTGATGTAGATACGTTTGTATAACTTACTAACCCTAACATTTATCTCATATTACACAGCGCATAAATGTATAACTTAGTATTCACCCTCGCACCAATTGAAACTAGACTATTAGATTATATTACACTAAATTTATGTTCATAATTTTTTTTTATATAAACTACCTCTTTGGTCCAACAAGTATAAATAAGGTGGATTTTAATGCGTGCACTCTTTAAAAGAGTTCGAAATAAAAGAATTATCAATACATGCAATACACTAGTCGAAGATTAATAATCACTATTAATACTTTTTTAATCACTCATGGTTCCGAAAACCCAAGTTGTGGAATGAGTTACCCATATTAGAAAGAACACAATTCAAGTTTATAGATGAAGAAACCATGAACTTACGTAATAAGAATGATAAACCATGAAAATAAACTTGAATTACAAGCCAAAATCTTCAAATAGAACTTAGGAGATCATTAACTTGCTAGAGTTGCAAAATAAAATCTCCAAAGCCAATAATCAATAAAGAGTAGTAATGTATAACACTCAAAATGAGGTTTTTATCCCCCTATATATAGAAAACAAATTCTAAATTAAAAGGGAAACAAAATAAGCAAATAAAACAGCCAAACGTGTCCTTGTTGTACGAGGCTACCTATGGTTCGTGAGTTGAGTAACAGTCCATAGGTCCCTTCCGTTGTTTAAGACTTAACAAGTTTTAAAACCTTCAAAAATGAATAATTCTCAGTTAGCTTCTACGATCCAATAGCATAAACCCTCATTAGGATGACTGCCCGTATCTCCACTTTGTCGCTCCATACATATATTATTTCTATTTCAGGTTCTAGAACCACTTCTTTGTTAAGTCATACGGAGCTGCAGCATGGTCCGTCAGTCACCACCGTGGTTCCGCAATCGTTTATGATTCCCTAAGCTTCAAAATTGTCATGCATATCCCTTTCTATGACATTCACCTACGGAGTGTGAGTTATCCTACGGTCCGTAGGATATCTCCGTTAGTGTCCATTTCTGCACCTACCTTAGCATATTATCAAAACTCCACGCTGGAGTTTAATTCCATAAATCACAAAAAATACACATAAACCTAACACAAAACAACCTTGGACACTCAGAAATCCCAAGAAAAATGCATCAATAGTATCTAAAACTCACAGTAATCAAGTACCAAAGGAGAGTGGTCAGAGGCTAGAGTGGGAGTAATGAAATTATATGGCGTTGTGTTAGGCAAGGTGACGGAAAGTTAAGGGTATGACACGATCGACTGGTACAAAGGAAGGTGGTAGTATTCGGAGACACTTGATGGGGTTAACATGTTTAGGCTATGATCTAATAAAACTAAAATGTGCTAGTTGTTTGTAAAGTGGCTAGTATTCAGAGCATTGGTGAAAACAGAAGATGTTCTAAGAGAGGGCAAAGGTGGAAAAGTGAGTGGTTTAATGTATGATCTTATTATTTATTTCTTATATTACGAGGTGAGCATCGGAATGACCGATGATGCTTACTAGTTTGTGTGAGTGTACTGATACTACTGTTTTTAAATTTTTGATATAGTCTGGATGCAGGATTGGTGATGTTTTAATAGCTGATGTCAAAGAAATTCTCCAATAGTTTTTATCTTTCCTTCTGATACTACTCTATTTAAATCTTTTGATATAGTCTGGATGTGGGATTGGTGATGTTTCAATAGGTTAACTCAAAGAAATTCTCCTATAACTTTTATCTTTCCTTCTGCTGGTGGGAGTTGTGTCTTATGTTATTTTTTCTAGTCTTTATTCTTAGTAGCTTTTGTACCTTTTAGACTAGATCATTGGGGTTGACAGTTACTGAACAAGTCTTAACTAGTTCTTTAAAAAGAGTTTGTAATAAATATTTTATCTTGATTATATATGTATTTCGTTAGTTTTCTGCATGTATAAACATTAGGGGTATGAGGGTTCTCCAATTTAGGTGTTAAAGTTGGTGCACGCACAGCCCGGTGGGTTGGGTCGTTAAAAATTTGTATAAGAACCTAGGTTGCCGGTGTCCCCGTACAAGATCAAGTGGGTACTAGGCTATTGCAGATTGGTGTGTTGACGTCCACATCTAATCTGCAAGAGGCTAGGAAGCATTCTAGGAATTGTTCCACTACCTCTCTCCTTTCATGCGAAGTATCTCTTGTCGCATTAGTTACCTCCAATTAGTATCTCCCGATTCCAATAGGTACCTCAACCAGGTAAGTCGGATGTTTTAATTATGTTTGAAGAGATACAAGAAAAAGTTAATTGGAACTGGAAAGGTTTCAATTCGTATCTGTCCTTAAAGATCGTATGAGGCATAGTTGACCAGTAATGGTTATCCATGGGACGAACTAACATACACAGTGAGATGAGTACGACACATGATTTATAGTTGTGAACATTTGACCTTGTATTTAATTTATTATTATGAGATAAACTCTAATCATTAAGTGTGTAGGCATTAATGTGAACTGGTTTATAACATTATGGGTTGAATATTGTGTACCCTAGTTCGAAATATTGGGAAGTGAAAAAGAAACCAGAAAAATTTGGCTTGGGATCTGCTTCTGCCAGACCCGCTGGAGTGGATACATTTCCGCTAGAGCGGGAAGAAGGGAGGTAGAGCCCTGCCACTTTTTCCCTGAATTACTTACTTTCAAAATGTCAACTTAGAAGTGATCCAAACCAATCCCAGCAACTCCCGGACCAGTATTCAAGAAGAGTGCTAGCGAATTTAATTTAAGATTTAAAACGGGACCGCATCAGACAGCAAAAACAAGATTGTTCTAAACTTCATATGTAATAAGTAGAAAAAATTAACCAGCAACCAATCAGGGATTGGGTAGTTTCCACATTGGTGTCCAAGTCCTTGGAGCCTTCCAAGCCAGCCCAATCCTCATTCAGCATCGGAAACTATGAAAAGTCCTTCGAGTCAAGATGGGGATCTCCTTGCCCGGGGCAATGCATGTGAAAATGGCCTTAATATTCTTCCACATCGGGGTCATCAGACAATCCCTCTCCACACCCTTCCTCTTCTCTTGGCGCAGCTGGCGTCGGAGTATCTCTACCTCAAGGGTAGTGGTCGAAGGAAAGGGAGTGAAGTCAACATATGAACTTTTTATCTTTTTTCGGACCATCTACATATCCACCTCAACCTATGCACCTCATAGGGGGTCCTCGTCATCAGAACCTATGGCCGCCTTGCTGCTACTAGCCTTGCTTGATTTCCTCTTCTTACCATTAGAAAGAGAACCTGTCTAAAACAAAAGGGGGTGAAGGAGGGGATCCATAGAAGTACCTCATCAGCGTCCAATAACAGCACTCGCATGTGCTTGTACATAGTTGTGATGAATCCTGGAAGGAAAAATGCCTTCTTGTTGCCCCGGTAGAACATCTTCCACTCTGAGTTGATTTTTTCCCCCACGTTTAGTTTTTTTCCCCATATAGCACATGCTACTACCAGAGCACAAAGAAATGTAACATCGGTGTGATTGCCCGACGAGCGGATCCTCTTTGACACAAATTGTAGCCACTTTTTAGCATCTGCTGACCACCCCGTAGTATTAATTCCCTTGGTGGTGCCCTAGTAGACCTTCTCCTGATCCGTAGGCTCCACTAAAGTGTCCCTTAAACATCCCAGATCCATCTCTCTCAGTCGGTCCACAAACGTATACTTTGGGACCTCTGGAACCCCCAATGCCTCGTTGATAGCAATAGCGTTCAAGAGAATGTCAACATCCCGGATGCGAATGATAGAATGAATATCCTACCAGTACAAGGTAGGAAGGATGCCATAAAACTCCTTCACCTAGTTAGAGAGTGCACTCGAGGGAGCCTCAGTTATTGGAAGCCACCCAAACTCGACCAGCTGAGCGTAAAAGACAGGATCCTTCTCCTCCACCTTATGTAATACGAACGACTTCTCACAGCAGAACCCTATGGTGCAGTAGTAATGGTGTCTCTTTGCATTAGCGGCATCAGGATACGGGGTAAAGGGTAATTTCTCATCGTTGTGCCCATCCATTACGAGAGCCTACAAGGAGCTCACATCAATCAGAATAATATAGATTAATCAGGGAAGGCAATACAAAAAAAAACAAATGATCTAAAGGGGGAAGCTACTAGCCTGGGGCATCCCGCTAGAACCTCCAAAATCCTGCTATAGTGGGATGATGTAGGTCACAATAGCGGGATTTAGCCCGCTACAACGGCCTTCATCAAGGACAAACACAAGACACAAAAATGGCATCTTCTTATAAACAATTCCCCCATTTTTATCAATCATTTAGCAGATCGGAGTTATTTAACTATCCTAGAACATAAAAAAACTATTATTTCAATAAAATAACCCCCATGTAGTCTTCAATTTAGAGTTTTATCAAAGCAACATTTCAACTTCCCCCATCCGTTTTCATATCGATTTTACCATGTTTTTACGATATCCTTAAGCCCAGTACGTTGTGCATGACATGATCGATTGGTAAAAAAGGAAGGTGGTAGTATTCAGAGATACTTTATGGGGTTAACATGTTTAGGCTATGATCTAATAAAACCGGATTGAGTTAGTTGGTGGTAAAGTTGTTAGTATTCAGATCATTCGTGTAAATAGAATATGTTCTAAGAGAGATCACGGGTGGAGAAACGAGTGATATCTGATTACTTAACAAGTCTTAACTAGTCCATAAAAAGAATTTGTTATAAAGACTTTATCTCGATTATATCTGTGTTTCGTTAATTTTTCACATGCATAAACCTTTGGGGTATGAGGGTTCTCCTACTTAGGTGTTAGAGTGGGTGACCGCACATTCCGGTGGATTTGGTCATGACATCCCACATACCTGCTGACGAAATCTATGGAGAAATCATTCTATGTCGGGCTGAAACTTGAAAAAACATGCTGGTTGTTCTTAGGAAAACTAGTTCTTCTTCTTTTCCTGTAAGTTTAAATGATTTTTGTGAATGATCGATTAAGGTAAGTTCTTAATAAGTTAGTAGAAAGTATAAAATTAGCTATGAAATTTGTTAGTGTTCCCTGATTAATCCATAACTAAATAATTCCAAACTAATATCATAAATTTCCTGATCGAATTAGCTCCATCTATGAATTTACAAATCAAGTGTCTGATGGTCCAGAAATGGAAAGTAGATCGTAATTAATATTTGGAGTAATCCCAAAATCATGAATTACTTCAATAAATTACGATGTTTTATTTTATCAACTATTTCCAAATAACATTTGATCCATGTTATGCAACCCTAGCAAGCAGACACCTCAACCTTCCTCCAATCTAGTGGTGGCAAATGGGCGGGTTGGGTCAAATGTGGGTGTGTTGAAAATGGGTAAACATAAAATGGGTAATATCTCGACCCGCCCAAATTTGATATGAGTAAAAATTGAATGGCTAATAAATGGGTTTGGTAAAATACTACTTTACCCATATTTTCATGAACAAATAGTACTTTACTTAAGAATTCAATATGTAGAATATAATTGTCTTTTTTTGATGAAAAATGTTGAACATGATTCATTTAGTTTTATTGTATCATAAAAATAAAAAAATCCTATAACTTTTCAATGTAAAATAAATTTATGTAAAAAAAATGAAAGTATTTTTAATTTCAAAGTAAATGAATTAGGACTAAATTATGGTTAATGCCCTTTTAAGCAGTGTCAATGCTCATACTTGATTTACTTATTTTACACTATTATTGATTATGTTATATAACACTAAATAATAAAATAAAATGTGATTATGATTAACAAAATTTTTTGGAGGGTCAAAGATTTCACCCATTCAAATATAGAGAAGAATAGTTAATTCTATAGAATAGCATAAAAGAAAGATAAGTTACACAATTTTCAGTGGTATCATGAATTTTGGGTGAAAAAAAGTTAGAAGCTTAAATGTAATCATGATTAACAAAAGTTTTTGGAGGGTCAAAGATTTCACCCACTCAAATATAGAGAAGAATAGTTAATTCTATAGAATAGCATAAAAGAAAGATAAGTTACACAATTTTCAGTGATATCATGAATTTTGAGTGGAAAAAAGTTAGAAGCTTAACTCATTTGGCTAATTCATATTTTACCCATATTTTACCATAATTAACCCATATTTTTATAGGTCAAATATGGGTATCAACCCATATTTTACCCATGTGAAAAATCACTTACTCAACCCAGTAAAATATGGACGGATTGGACGGGTCACCAAAATATGGGCTCATTTTGCCGACACTACTCCCATTTGTATTATCTACTCACTCTTTTGCCTATTTCCCTCATCGCTAGAGTTGTTTCATAGCTTTTCTTTGTAATGACCAGATCGCTAGTTTCTAGAAAGATTCAAAAATTTTCAATTTTCCCCAACCAATATCAATCCCCAGTCATTTATGATTGAGTTTGAAAACTTGATTTTTAAATTGAGGTTAAAGTGCGTTGAATGACCTTCCTCATCGCGATAGAGTGACTTTGGGTTGAGATCGCGATGAGAAAATGAGACCTAGATAGAATGTTTTCCAAAAATGGGGTTTCCACAACATTTCACCATTTATGAGTTAAGGGAGCTTTGGAAAGGCAATTTGCACTAGATTCTCGGAGGAAATATTTTGGGTAGTAATTCTAAACTCTAAATCTTTGACTACCCATTATTATAATTGAATTTATGAGTTTAAATAAAGATTTTTTATTTCTAAATTGGGGGTTCTTTGTGAACTAATGTTTTGAATTAAAAGAGAGTTTATGAACTGATTTGAAACCCATTTTTGAAATGATTTTCCCTAATGTGTTCCTAAAGCCTTGAGCAATATTTTCAAGTGTTATTTTCTGGATTCAGACCCCCATCTTAATGATGGATTTTGAGTTGTTTGACCCATTTCTCTAAATTATTGATTTGGGAAGTGTTGTTTCCGATGGATGATTGTGAATACTTATTTATTTTGGATTGTTTAGCTTTAGAAGTCATTTGGAAGGGGAAGGCTCAACGTTGGAGAGGGTTTTTCTTTGAACTAAGGTAAGTGGATTCCTAAATTTGAAATTCCAGTTGAATTTGTACACTTCCTTCGTTGCATGTGCATAGGGAGTAGTACAATTTAGGTAAAGGGTTAAATTGTCCACTAGTTACATATAGATGAATAAAAAAGGTTACGTGATGATCATGATGATGTAAACTGTCTTATTGTGCCCTTATTGATTGATTGGTTGATGAAATGCTTGAAAACATGGATGTGGACTTGAAGTGTACAATTTGTTGTCTCTTCTATGTGGTGCAATGTTGCTTGTGTGCATTGATTTTGAACAATGTGATGAGATAAGTGATGATTTCAGGTCTGTGTCAGTGAATGTTGTGATGTCGAGGTCTTTCCTAATGAATGTTGTGATATTAAGGTATTTATCAGCGAATAGTATTATGCATAGGTCTTTACCAGCAAGTATGATTATGCTGAGGTCATTTCCAGCGAGTGTTATTATGCCAAGGTTATTGCTAGCAAGTCATATTGTGTCGATGAGAAATGGTTCGGACTATGGAATTGATTATGTAACTTTATATCCTAATATTTACGTGTGACTTGCTTGATACTTGAGATTAATGAACTGTTTATGTGTATAATTTATGTACTTGACTTTGAGTTTTGAATTATTTGATACGTTTTAATGTTGAATTGTGGTTATTCGAACTGTTAATATTGACATCGTGAGCCATGCATTCTAGAATAGCTATGTTTGGATGATTTATGTGCGTATTGTAGTTAGAGTAGATTTCATTGGGGAGTCAAGGGTAATCTTTCTATCTATGTACTTTATTTAGCAGGTTTCTTGTTGTGTACCATGTTGTTAGTAGCCACTCTTTTCTTGTACATATGTGTAGGTTCCGAGCCCTGACTTGCGTGGTCTTCTTCTCCTCCTAGCAGTGTAGTCTCATTGAAGGATCTGAGAGGTAGCATCTTTTCATCTGGAGGACCCTCTTTTCCTTATCTTTAAGTCTTTTTTCTACATGAAAAACAAAGACTGATACTTGTATTTATTTTTCGAATTCAGTAGTTTCATTAGTTGTTTGTACACATAATAACCACATTTTAGAAGATTGTATTAAATGAATAAGATTTCTGCCTTTGTCTTTTTTGTATTACTATATCCGCTTTCATTCATTTTTATTGGATTTTTATAGGAATAGACAAGTTCTATTATGTCAAGTTTTTTGTCGTGTCAAAATGGTAGCAGAGCCCAGGTCCATAAATATTAAGTGTGTACAAAACAAGTCTTAGTAGAGTCTTGAGGATAGGAATGGAGACGTCTGTAATCTTCAAGAGGCTACAAGGATTGTTATGTAACGTCCTTTTATTCATCGTTTCTTATATGTATGGTTAACTTAGCTAGTGTTAAGTTCTTGCAAGATGTTTTAGTAGATGTCGAGGACAAGAGTTTCTATTTCCATTGGTAGAGGGTATTAGTTGTTGAGACTCTGAATACGGATAGAGGTAGGAACCGAGCTAGAGTCCATGGTCGTTGACTAGAACTAGGTAGAGGTTGTACCAATGGAGTGGCACCAACCAAAGGTAGAGGTAGAGAGGCTTCTTTTGAGCCACAAAGTGAGGTTGTTGAGTTCCATGTTCCTCCCAAGTTTAGATACCAATTGTTTCAAGTTGTTGAGGATGCTTGGTGTGTAAGAGAGCTTTCCTCAAATGGCGCAGACCCTAGGTCAACAACAGACTCTAGGTGTTCATGTTCAGGTGGGCTAGCCACTATTGGTTCCTGAACCGTTGTTCATGCACATATTGCTCATCAGTATATCAATAGTGCTATGATAGGTTCCAGAAGATGAAACAACCCCAATTTCAAAGTGCTAAGCCTGAGGATGTGTAACACCTCAGACATCGAAAAGATCTAAAGAAAAAATCATACAAGTTACTCATAAGTTTTATGTTTTAGGTCAACTTCAAATAATCATATCTCCTAGCATATAAGGAAGGGATAATTGTATATAATAGCACACTAATAACCTAAAATAAATGGAGTAGCCACTGTTTAATTTAATTGTGCCCCATAGAAAATGTTTGTCAGTCGCCTCTCTCCCAAAACTCTCGCTCGCTACTCTCCCATTCTCGCTTGTCACTCTCCCTCTGCTAGCTTTATACAACAGAAGTGTATAAAATTGTGTTTCTGTTTTGTATAAAACGAGAGAAAATTATATATACACATGCAAAAATATATATCTTCGTGCTCTAGACGTAATTATACAATTTATAAATATTTTACTTCGATTCAGTTGTATACAAATGCAAATTTTATACAAATATTG
This sequence comes from Solanum pennellii, assembly GCF_001406875.1. Taxonomy (NCBI): domain Eukaryota; kingdom Viridiplantae; phylum Streptophyta; class Magnoliopsida; order Solanales; family Solanaceae; genus Solanum; species Solanum pennellii. The sequence goes on along the minus strand of NC_028637.1, from coordinate 20,403,338 downwards.
CAGCGAAAAAGGCCAGTGAATT
>NC_028637.1:20398316-20400816 GCF_001406875.1 Solanum pennellii | reverse complement strand
TGTCATCGACATATGTCTAGATTGTTTGATTTGGGATCTACTTTCTCGGATGTGTCAACATATTTTGCTGCTGGGTTTGATTTAATGTCTGCTTACATGCCTCTTCCTATTCATGTTTCTACAGTAATGGGTGAATCCTTCGTGATGGATTGAGTGTATCGAACTTGTCTTGTTTCTTTTTTCGGTTATGATACTTGGGTAGACCTAATTTTTTGGGGGGATGGTAAACTTTGATATTATCTTGGGTATGGATTTGCTTGCTCTATATCATACAATGACCTTCCAAAAATTGAGTCCTACCCCTTATTTCAAACAAAAACTTCTTACTCTACTTATTTTCTCAAATAAAAATCGTAGTAGTTGTGATAAGGTTAAGCATAACTAGACATGCTAATTATTTAAAATGGTAATTAATCGAAAAATGTTCGAAATAGTTTTTCAAATTTGGGATACAAATTATATAGTTCTTATAAAATCAACGACTTCTTTTTCTAATTAACTAATATTCAATGAAGTAATAAATCATATTATGAGGTCATATTTATTATTTATGGTAGGTAAATCTATTTAAGTGTATCTAATATATGGATAGCTAACAATTTTGAAATAAAGTTTGAAACTCAGTGTATCCAAAACAAATGAGTCAATTGCATTTTACACCCTAACATATGTCTTCTTTTCGAATTTATATTTAATTATGATTATTTATGATTTGTAATCTAACCTCTTTATTTACTTAAATATTATGAAATTATTATATTTGAAATCCACAAGGGTAGAATGAAAAATAATTTTTTTTAAAATCAAAAACAGCTCCACAAGGGCAAAATTAAAAGCTATCCATAATATTGATTTCCCTTCAAACTTCTAACGAAGAGCTTTTTAGTTTCATTTTATTTTCTAATATATACTTTTCCATATAGTTATATTCCCCTAGTTTTGATTTTAATATTTTTGGTATTTATATTCCATTGTTTTGATTTTATACCGTGAATGATTGGATATAAAATTTTAAAGATAAGTAATTTTATGAGATATATTTTTTAAAAAGTACAATTTGTAATTTCAGATATATTATAATATTTAAATGGTAATATTAAGGCTAAATAAGAATTTTAAATTTAAATATACATTTTATATAAACTTTTCAATTTTAAGTTTTATACATTAAAATAATATATTTTCTGGTAGTATATTTTTAATGTTTCATAACGTTCCAACAATGCCCACCAATTACATTGCACGGTCATTTTTTTTACACAACCTTTTTTTAATTTTGTGAGTGTTTTAAATGTCTATATTCCAATTTTTCCCATGTGAAAGTTTTTTTTTACAATATGAATTAATTTCATTACTTTGAAATATATTTTATAAAAAAAAATATGGGTGCAAAATGCAATTCAAAAATAGCCTTCCATCTTTTTTGTATTACTTTAATAAAAATTAAATGAGATAATCTTTTCTTCAAATTGAATTTTAGCTCTAAATTCAATGAATAATCTACTATAATTAATTATTTAAGTTTTTATCAGATTCATATATTTTGAACCTTTTATTTAAGTAGACCATTTCTTCAAAGTTTAATACACTATTTTTAAAGCAAATTAGCATACTCATATTCTTCCCTAAAAGAAATTATCCATCAATCATGGCTAACATGCTTCGAGCTAATCAAGGTGCTAGGGCCATTTGTAAACCTAAAGATCTAATCGTTTATCGTGACTGCAATCATTGTCTTTTACCAAGTGTTAGTGTTGCCGATAGCTGTCAAGCTTTTGCTCCTGGGGGTCCCATCGGTAGCATGGAATTCTTCCGATGTCAATTTTGTCATTGCCATCAGAATGTCCATCGTAGGTTGAATGTCAGCAATCATCAGCTTCCACCACCAACACAACAACAGGTTTATTTTATTATAATTTTATTAAAATATTAATTGTCATAGCTTTTTGAATGAGTTGTTGAATTGTTGTTTCCTTTGCCAAAATAAACTCCCTTTAAATTTTTCATCTATTATCACGATTACTATTTTTTAGATCTTTTTCAATTAATGTTTTTTACTTTTTTCATCTGTTTAAAGTAATACTCCCAATTATAACTAGTTACGTATTTAAAGAATTTTATTAAAAATATAAATTGATTATTTAAGATGACAAGATTAAAAATTCTGATTTACTTTCATAAACTATGTATTAAATCAAACTAAGTCATATGTATGAAAACACTTTATCTTATTCTCCAAAAAAGTTTTTTTTTTTAATCATGTATCAAACCAACTATTCTAAAAAGATTCTAAAACAATATTTTCGTTTTTCATCTATAAATAGAAATCTTGCACTTGTAAGTTAAATTAAACGACATGTAATTTCTTACTTACCTAATTAAACAAATTTCACCATATACCTACGATTTCAAATGATTCGTCATATCCACTAAAGCTATAATTTCATCAAACCTAGCCTATAGAAAAAGTGAAATATATATATATATATATATATATATA
>NC_028637.1:20383579-20397667 GCF_001406875.1 Solanum pennellii | reverse complement strand
TATATATATATATATAAAATCATTTGACAACAAGTTTATTCATCCATTCTTGAACAGACTGTTACCCAAAGGGATGTGAAAACGGAAGAATCTTCAAACACCAAAAATGCTAATCGTCTCGGTCGTATCAATGCACAACTATTTGACTCTCCAGGAGTTTCAATTGCACTCGCGGAATCCATCATGGCTAGAGCTACTGAAAATTGGGTGAATTGTAACAATAAAGATGCAGGCAATAAGAGAAAGAAGTCATGGGATGAACATGTTGCTGAAGAATATGAGAAGGAGAAACCACAAATACTGGCAAACCAACTAGAATTGACATTAAACATGAGGTCAGAAAATGGAAAGAATAAGAAGATCAAGAAGGATGAAGATGAGAAGCCAGATGGCTTTGAGCTGTATATCAAAACAAAGAGCAAAGCTATTAAAAAATTACAAATTGCTCAAGCGGAGAATAACTTCTTCGGACAATCATACTATCCCAATTAAGAAGTGACTATTGTTTTGAAGTTCTTGCTTTTTTCTTTATCTTTTCTTTTGGATGGGGTATGTAACCAGGGTTAGACACTTAATATACTCCTATGAGTATATATAGGGTATCTATATATCTTCCAAACCTGGTCATTTTCGTTTACAATTTTCTTTTTACTTAAGTGTCGATCCACCATTTTATGTTTCAAAGGTCTTGTTTTGTTTTTCAAACATTTTGATTTTAATGTATTCTCCATAAAATAATTTATTCAATTTTTGTACATATGTGAGTTAACTCATATACATTCTAATGTTCGAAGATGAAAGAATAAATATACTAATTATTCTTTAGACATAAAGAAGATAAAAAGGCAAATTTTACCAATGGAATGGTGGTTATCAAATTTCAATGACTTATCTGAAGCAATGTGTATCTCAACTTCAATAATATCCATGAATTTAGTGGTAGAACAAATCTCCCTTCAGCCAACTTGAATATATATATTCTAGGAAAAGTAGCACCCATAAAACTTGATGAGCACAAAATTGAACACCAAATTAAGCGCATCATTTCAACATGTTTCAGTTACAATCACTAAAGAATCAACTACAAAATAGATTTAGCACTTATGCTAATACAAAGAAGTTTGCCGCTACACAACATTTTTTGATGACAGTAAAGAGTATTCTACCACAATGTCTGTAGCATATTGTCTATCATTGAATAGAATTTAATTAACTAAAATATATGTTATATTATGTTGTGCGAAGAAATGAAATAGGAAAGAATTCATCTTTCTTTATGTGAATTTGAACACCAATTCATGAACATGGAAAATATTCTTCTATTAGATTTGTTATTTGATTAGTATTAAACATTATATCCTTTTTTAGACTAGAAAATATGAACTTACCTAAGGAATTTGCAAGTATTCCCTGATTTATCCATAACTTAATAGTCCCAAATAATCTCATAAGCTTTCCGATCGAATTAACTCCATGTATGAATTCACAAAGCAAATGCATGATAATGCTGAAAAAGCAAGTAGATGGCTATTAATATTTGGATTACTCCAAAACTCATGAATTACTTCAATAAATTAAATTCTTTTGTTTACTTAACTATTCCACATGGCATTTGATCAATGCCATGCAGACCTAGTAAAAAGGCACCTCAATCTTCTCCAATTAATATAATCTACTCACTCTTTTGCCTCTTTTGCCTCAGCGATAGACTTGTTTCCTATCTTCTCTCTACAATGACTTGATTGATAATTTTCTATAAAGTTTTAGGATTTTACAATTTTTATCCCCCAATATCGACCCTGAGTCTTTTATGATTGAGTTTGTAATTTTTTTTTATTTAGGTTAAATGATGAAATTTGCGATTGCACGCGATTTTCAACCTTAATGAGTTGACTTACCTTACTCATCGCCATAGCATGACTCTGGATCATGACCGCTATGAGAAAATGAGACCTGGACTGGATGTTTTCCAAAATATGGGGTTGCAACCCTATTTCACAATTTTTTAGTTTTTGGAGTTTTTGAGGGAAATCATTGGGTAATGATTTAACTCTAAATCTTTTATTATCCATTATAATTAATTAATTAATGAGTTTGAATTAAGATTTTTGGTTGATTAAATAGGGTTCTACATGAACTTAGGTTTTGAATTAAAAGTGGATTTATGAAGATATTTTAAGCCCATTGACAAAATGATTATATAATGAGTTCCTAAAGCCTTGAGTAGTGTTGACAAGTAGGAGTTTCCAGATTCAAACCTCCATTATAATATTGGGTTTTGAGTTGTTTCACCTATTTCTATGTATAATTGATGTGTGAATGTTGTTTCCGATGAGTGATTACAAATACTTGTTTATTTTGGATTATTTTGCTTCGGAAGTGATTTGAAAGGATAATTCTAAACTTTTGGAGTGATTTTTCTTTGAGTTAATCTAGGTGGCTTCCTAAACCTTGTATTCTAGTTGAATTTGTGTACTTCCTTCGTTTCTTGTGTATTGGGAGTAAAATGGATGAGGCGAAGGGTTAAATTGTCCACTTATTACATCTAAATGAATAAAACGGAGTTGAAATGAATAAGGATATGTGATGATCATGATGATGTTAATTTCTTTATTGTGCTCTTATTGATTGATTAGTGAAATACTTGAAAGTATGAATGTGGACTTTATTTGTGCAATTTGTTGTATTTTCTATGTGTTGTGATATTAATTGTCTACATTGATTGTGATTACCATGGTGAGACATCATTATTTATGATGTCGAGGCTTTGCCTGTGAATGTTGTAATGTTGAGGTCTTTGTCGCTCAATGTTGTGATGTAGAGGTCTTTAGCATCGAGTGCTATTATGTCAAGGTCATTGTTGGAAAGTGTGATTAGGCTTCCAGCGAGTGTTATGATTTTGTGGTCATTACCGGCAAATGATATTGTGCCAATGAGAAATGGTTTCGGCTAGTGAATATATTTTGTGACTTTATATCTCGATGCTTATGTGTGACTTATTTGATATGTCATATTGATGAACTCTTTATGTGTGACTGAACTACTTGATTTTGAGTTTCACTAATTAAATTTATTTTTTTACTTATGGCTATTAAACTGTGAATATTGGCCTAGTGAGCCGTGCATTGTATAATTTCTTGGTTGGGCTAATTTATGTATAGGTTGTAGTTTGAGGAGGTACAGTTGGAGAGTAAGGGATATTCATTTCTATCTAGGTAATTTGTTTTGTAGGTTTCTTGATGGTACTATGTTGCTATTACTTATCTCTTGCTTTTACACTTGTGTAGGTTCTGAGACCGGACTAAGTTAAGTTATTCTTCTTCATCATCTCCCATCATTGGAGGTTCATTGAAGGTTCATTGAAGGTTCTGAGAGGTAGCTTTTTGTCATCTGGCAGACCCTCTTTTCCTTCTCTTTAAGGCTTTGTTCGACTTCAGAAACAAAAACTGAGATTTGTATTTATCATTCGAATTCAATATTTTTATTAGTGGCTTGTATAAGTGAACAATATTTTAGGATAATGTTGAGATGTTGACCCATATCTCTATATTATTGATGTGGGAAGTGTTGTTTCTGATGGGTGATTGTGAATACTTATATATTTTGGATTTTGTAGTTTTAGAAGTCATTTGAAAGGGAAAGGCTCAACTTTTATTTGAATTGAGGCAAGTGGCTACCTAAATATTCTATTCTAGTTGAATTCGTGCACTTCATTCGTTGCTTGTGTATTGGGAGTAATACAAATGAGGTGAAGGGTTAAATTGTCCACTTGTTACATCTACATGGGTAAAAAAGGGTTGAAATGAAATAATGTTATGTGATGATCGTGATAATGTAAATTGACTTATTGTACCCTTATTGATTGATTGATGAAAGTCTTGAAAACATGGAGATGCACTTGAATTGTACAATTTGTTGTCTCTTCTATGTGATGTGATGTTTCTTGTGTGCATTGAATATGAACATTGTGATGAGACTAGTGATGATTTATGATGTTGAGGTCTTTGTACGATGAATGTGTGATGCCTATGTCTTTCCCAGTGAAAAAATGTGATGTTGAGGTATTTATTGGAAAATTTTATCATTCGTAGGTCGTTATCAACAAGTATGATTTAACTGAGTTCATTTCCAGCGAGCGTTATTATGTTGAGGTCATTGCCAGCAAGTGATATTGTGTCGATGAGAAATGGTTCCGGCTAGTGAAGTGATTATATGACTGTAACCCTGATGCTTATGTAGGATTATGAAGTAGAGTGGTGAGCTCCAAACAGTATTTGCTATATCCTACAGGGTTGAGAGTGTATCTGAAGTGCGAATTGAAGAGCGACAAGATGTCAAGGAACTGGCGGCAACTATCATGAATTTTGATACTGATGGTATTGAAGAGTATGGTCTTTGGTGGTTGCACTTGAACGAAAAGAATATCTGTCAAAGCTGAAGAAATTGGAGTTTGATATGAAGCATCGCGAGTCTCCACCCATGAAACCATCTATTCAGGAGGCCACAAAATTAGAGCTTAGGACTCTACCACCCATCTAAGGTATGTACTTCGGTGTAGAGATGACACTTTGCCGGTGATAATTGCAGCAGATTTGAATGAACAACAAGTAGAGGGCTTAGTGGCAGTATTGAAGAAGTTCAGGCGAGCCATTGAGTGGACTATTGCGGAGAGTATTGGGGTCCCTCCCGGATTTGTTCTCACAAAATCCAACTCATGCCGGATCACATATTAAGTATTGAGCACCAAAGAAGGTTTAATCCTCTCATGCAAGAGGTAGTTAAAAAAGAGATCATCAAGTGGTTGGATGCTAGAGTTATTTACCCTATTGCGCACATCAGTTGGATGTGTCTTGTTCAGTGCATTCCCAAAAAGGGTGGGATGACAGTGGTACCTAATGAGAAGAACGAGCTTGTTCCAATGCGGCCAGTGACTGAATGGGGAGTTTGCATTGACTACCGGAAATTGAATGTGTGGACAGAAAATGACCATTTCTCCATGCCCGTTATGGATCATATGCTAGACAGACTTGCAGGAAAAGGTTGGTATTGCTTTCTTGATGACTATTCGGGCTACAATCACATATCTATCACTCTAGAAGATCAAGAAAAGACCACATTCACTTTTCCCTATGCAACTATTGCATTCAAAAGCATGTCGTTTGGGTTATAAAATGCAGCGGCGACCTTACAGCATTGTATGATGTCGATATTCTCTGATATAGTGGACACTATTGAGGTGTTCATGGATGATTTTTCTTTAGTGGGGGACTCCTTTGATGGGCATTTGAGTAATTTGGCTGAGGTGCTCAAGAGGAGTGAGGATTGTAATTTGGCACTAAATTGGGAGAAATGTCACTTTATGGTGAAAGAAGGCATTGTGTTGGGCCATCACATATCTGAAAAGGGAATAGAGGTTGATCAAGCTAAAGTGGAAATAATAGAGAAGCTTCCTACACCATCTTTGTCAAGGGTGTGAGAAGTTTTATTAGGCACGCTGGTTTTTATAGGTTGTTTATTGAGGATTTTTCGAAAACTCCATATCCTTTGTGCAAACTGCTTGAGAAGGAATGTAAGTTCCATTTTGATGAATCCTATTTGAAGGCATTTGGAGAGTTGAAAGAGAAGTTGGTGTCCGTGCCCATTATTATTTCACCAGATTTGAATGAGCCATTTTAGGTGATGTGTGATGCGAGTGGTTTTGCACTTGCTGTTGTATTGGGACTGAGAAGGGATAAAATCATTAAACCCATCTACTATGTGAGTAAAGCCCTAAATGAAGCTCAAAATAACTATACAGTAACCAAACAGGAACTTCTTGCAGTGGTGTTTGCATTCGAGAAATTCCGCTCATATTTGCTCGGCACAAGGGTCATAGTGTATACGACCATTCTGCTTGGAGGGACTTGATGGGGAAGAAGGATTCTAAGCCAAGGTTGATCAGATGGGTACTATTGCTATAAGAGTTTGATTTTGAGGTAAAAGATAGAAAGGGGACTAAGAATCAAGTTGCCGACCATTGTCTACATTGGAGGATGAAGCTATGCATGAATTGGGATAAATGGCTGAAATTGATGATGCATTCGCATATAAACATGTATTGGTTGCTTGTCAGGATTTGATCCCATGGTTCGCAGACTTTGAGAATTTTCTTACAAGTAATGTAGTGTCGTCAGACTTGACCTTCCACCAGAAGAAAGAAATCATGCATGATGTAAAAAAGTTCTTTTGGGATGAGACTTGCTTATATCGAGTTGTGCTAACGTGATTATCTGTCGTTGTGTACCTATGGTTGAAATGTTGAGTGTTCTGGAGACGTGTCATTCCTCGCCCGTGAGTGGACACCATAGTGGTATCCGGACAGCGCATAAGATCCTGCAGTGTGGGTATTACTGGCCAACCATACACCAAGATGCTCATGATTTTGCCAAATATTTTGATTGATGCCAACGAGATGGGGGAATTTTGAAGAGGCAAGAACTTCCCTTGAATCTTATTCTTGTGATTGAGCTATTTGACGTATGGAGCATTGACTTTATGGGCCCATTTGTGAGTTCTCATGGGATGAAGTATATTCTTGTGGAGGTTGACTATGTATCAAAATGGGTGGAAGCAATTGCGCTCTCTATCAATTAAACGAAGGGAAAAGTGTCACCGCATTCTTGAAAAAAAAAACATCTTCTCCATATTTGTCACACCTGGGTCCATAATTAGTGATGGTGTCTCTCACTTTTGTAATAAATTGTTCAAAGGGCTATTGGATAAATATGGTGTTCGCCATAATGTGGCTACTCCTTACAATCCACATACTAGAGGACAAGTTGAGGTGTCAAATCGTGAGATCAAGCAAATTCTAGCAAAAATGGTGAATGCTAATAGAACAGAGTGGTCAAGGAGGCTTATGATGATTTTTGGGCTTACTGCATGATACAAGACTTCGATAGATGTCTCCATACCAACTTGTATATGGGAAGACTTGTCACTTGTTTGTTGAGCTAGAGTACTAGGCGATGTGGGCGATGAAGAAACTGATGTTGGATTCGACTGAAGCGGCAAAACAAATACTAAATGGGTTGAATGAGCTTGATGAGTTTCGCCTAAAGGGCTATGAAAGTTAATCCATCTATAAAGGGAAGATGAAGAAGTATCACGACCAAAGGATTTAAAAACGAGAATTTTGGTTAGTGATTTGGTGCTTCTATTCAACTCTAGGCTACACTTGTTTTCGGACAAACTCATGTCCAAGTGGACAGGGACATTCCTCATCACTAAAGTGTTTCCACATGGAATAGTTGAGTTGGAGAATAAGGAAAGCGTAAAGTTTACAGTTAACGGGCTAAGAATAAAGATCTATCTGGGGCATGTAGACAGTGCTCATGAAGTGGTTGAGGTGTATTTTCTTGACGATCTGAGTAATCAAGGGGCATGTGTCGTGCAGCGACATTAAATCAAGCGCTTCTTGGGAGGCAACCCAAGGTGTATCCTCTAGTCAACAATAGGTTTTTGGTTTTATTGTAGAAATAGTCATAGTTTTTGTTTCGTTTGTCTCATTATTTCGTTATTTCTTGTTTGCTCGTGTTGGATAGAGATTAGTATACGGTTTGTGTCTCAAAAGTGTCCAGAAAAATATAAAAAGAATAGCCTAGTGGGTATTATATGTGCAGGGAGCAAAAGAAAAAATCTGCAAAAAAATGGTCTGGTGTAGAGGCCTACAGACCCCATCGACGGACCGTCATTGGTGTTCGTAGATCCCATGTATGTTTCCAAAATTTTCTTAGTCTAGAAGTGATCGACGATCTCAATCGACAGGCCGTCAATTGACCTACGGACCATCGACGGAGTTTCGCAAGTCCACATCGCTAGTTATCCGACCCAACCTGGCCGGTAACATTAAAAGACATAACTTTTCAAACTCAATCCCTCTTTCCATTGCTTTTAAAATTCACTTCCATAACCGTTTTCTTCCATTATTTCCTTCATATTTCACTCAAATTCAACCTCTCTAAATTCCAATCACTCACCCATCAGAATGCTTACTTTCCCAAACTCTCGATCTCTTCTTAATTCTATGTTTCTTCATTCTCAAGAGGCCAGTGATCGAGGTTGGAGTCCTAGGCTACTTCTTCCAAGTCAGTCACAGCCACATCACTGCTAAGAAAGGTACTTTGATTTCTCCTAAATTTTTAAATCCCGTTCACACAAACAAATAGGAGTCCAAAAGTGGGTCCTTACCTTGGGACTATATTAAGTAAAATTTTGTGCTTAAAAATGTGTAATTACTCCCATAGGGATAATGGACAGTGGTTGTGTAGCGAATTTAACAAGTTAAAACTGTAGTTGTCTGAAAGTTTTGACTTAGGGTTCCATATGTCTACAAATTTGGTAAATAATTTCATAAAATCGGAACCTTAGGAATGACGAACTACTATTGGTTGTGTTAAAATTCTTGTTCTAACTTGTTTGCGTAAAAAGGAATCACTAAAGGAACTAAAATTTGAACTTATAAACCGCTTGAAAGTTGTCTTAAGCCAACAGTACAAGACCCCGTCGACTGAATCACCCTAAAAATGTTGAAGTATAAAACGACGGAAGTGAATCACGGTCTATCAATTGATCGACTGACCGTTCTTCATGTCCGTCGCTTCCATCAGAGAACCTAAACCAAATTCTAAAATAAATCTATGTGTCAGACGACGAAAGTGGACTACGTTCTGTCAATTTTTAGACGGACCATTCTAAACATACGTTGTTTCCATAAGAGAACCTGTATTAAACTCATACAAGAATAAGTCTAAGTGTCGGACGAGGGACAACAACTATAGACCATCTATGCGTCCCGTCGATGTGAATCTGCAGAACAGAATTGTGTTTTTATTTTTCAATTTTTCTTCTTTCCATTATGTTTTGAGTGTGTAGCTATGATGAGTTGAGACTAACAACTACTTTACAGGTACCAATGGCTCCTAAGAAGGACGTTGTCTACGCCGAAAAAGGCTAATACAAGTTGGTTTCCCCATCTCATCGACTCATCAAAGAAGACTCCGATAACGAGCGGGACCCAGGCTATGTCCCTCTAGGTTCCACAGCATCGGCTGCAGTTGCACAAGTAATAAGGTGAACCCCCAGGAAGGTGACTCCCAACATAATCCATGTTTCCCAGTATAACGAGGAGTGCACACTGACCGGTTCACCATCCGATGCTGCTTCCAATTCTGAAGAGGGCTCAACATCCGACTCTACGTCTGCTTCCACCTCATGGGTTGGCCAAATCTTCTGGGTCAAAAGGTCCATTGCTTCTAGTTCCACCTCTCAGGGAGCCACGAGGATAGAGGACCATGACCACCAAGCCTCGTCTGAAGAGGCTACCAGTTCAGAGTATGCACTTGCACCCCGAGTTGGTGAACCTGCACCTGTTGCGAATGAACCAAATCAGTGTTGGTAGAGGGACAATACCAGGTTTATTGGGATGCAAAGATGTTGAATGACATGGGGTGATGACCCGGCTAGTTACAGTAGAGTGTCGAGTCCTTACATGGAGTTTGCCCACGGTCCCTAAGGTGCGCAGATTGTTCAATCTTCATAAAATTCGACTGGATAGCGTGGGGATTTGGGCACATATAGAGAGGAAGTAATCTGGTTGTTCTTTGTCTCCTATGTAGCTACTATTCTTGGTTCCATAGACAGGCAGGCAAGACCTGCTAAATAGGACCCTCTCACTCTACTCTAGTCCGGGGTTGCCGGGTTGACATATCAAAGTCTACCATCCACTATTTCTAGTACGATCCACCACCGGGTCATAATGAATCTGACATACTTCAGAGTTTGACTACAAGTGGGTAATGGTGAAGATTGTGAGTTTCAACAAAGTGTAGAGAAACGTGAGGCAACGAAGAAATAGTTGGCTCAATATCTGGCAACAGATGGTGAGAGGGCAGAGTGGTTGATAGATCCCCGAGGGCTAATTAAGAAGGTCACCTCACTTTTGTGGCAAAGTTTTTTTGATTGTTAGTATGACACCGCTTATAGACCTCAAATACGAATAATGTACTTACATGGGATAGGGCGAGGTAATGGTAGTAGCACTAGTAGTTGGACAAGATATAGATTTTGCATCTCTTATCTTTCAGCTGTGCAGGGACACTGGAGTGCCTATTTGGCACTGAGATACACTCCGTATCCCAGTGGGGACAATTCATATAGGTCTCATCGAGGATGAGGCCAATGTAGCGCCACCACGCAGAGGGCCCAGGATTGAGTTTTCACTACTGAGCAAGAATTTGCCAGGCACTATAGAGTTAGACTAAGGGTCCGACCCTGCAGCACCAGAGCATGTTGACCCCACTCCGGCTTATTCATCACATACAGCCTGTAGGACCCCGAGTTCGTCCCGATCCACGCCACCATTTGCAGCATTGGTCCCTCTAAATCACGTCTAGAAGTTAGAGGAACAGGTAGCCACACTGCTACACCACATTCAACCTTGGATTCAAATATCCATTGCGTAGGTTGAGGACCGCATAGAGAAGTGGGTGGCTAAGTAGGTTGAGCTGAAAATTTAGGCGGTCCACAAACGCTTTGATGTTGCGATGTGAATTCTCGCACGGCCAACCCCTACTGCTGACCTCACTACTACTAAGGCTGAGATTTTTCTCTTACGAGAGGATGTGTATGTCACCTTGGAGATGACGGGGACTGCCCTGAGAGTGCTCCCACAGAGCTAGCAGAGGACATAGTTCTAGAGGCTTTGTTCAAGGCCTCTACTGAGCCACCGTCTAACCATTAAGGTCGTGCCAAGAGGCATCGCTCAAGATACACCACTGAGTGCGGTTATAAGGAACATGTGAAAAAAGAGAGAGAGAGGTTGGAGCTATAGCAGGCTAGGAGGGCCTCTGTGGTAAAGGAAAAGGTGCGCCAAATGAGGGCACTATCGGTGATCGGTGATAGGAGCACTACTAATGGTAGGGAGGGTTATGTGGGAAATACTGAGGGTGAACCAAGTGATGATCTTACAGTTTCCGATAAACCGGACCCACCCGTATGTTGATAGTTTTTTGGCTCTGTGCCCCAGAAGTTTGCTTCACTTACTACCTTGTACTTGTGATTTCTTAACCATTAGGGACAATTTCATGTTTTTCTCTTAGGGTGGGGTAAATGGAAAGTTAATGTTAGGGTGGAGTCTGAGTAGCCTTACTCACTATCCTCTCTTGGAGTTTTCTTTCCAATGTTCTTTTTCACCAAGAGACTGCTTAATTTTTTGTTGAGTAGTTTGTATAAGTATATAAGCATGAAAAATGAAGCATGATGGCTGATAAAAATGATACCCCATCCTGGATAGTTCTTGCATTTATAGGTGAAAAAAAGTTGAATGTGTTGGCTCTGAGCATGTCACAAATAGCCACCCACTGCATGACCTTCAACAAAGGTCTAAACTGGGAAATCTCATAATCTGATAGTATAATGATGTGCTAAAAGAGTGTGAGGAGATTTGAGTGTTCAACATTTGGTACCTAAATAGAACTCTCCCGGTTATTCCTACGAAGGAATATGTGTTAGAAGCTAGGAAGGGATCAATAACCCTTGTTCGAAATAGACAATATCTAGTCTAAAAGAAGTTAACCAAATGAAAGAATGGTCCCTTTTTTATCCAAATATGTTAAGCCTGTAATAAACCAAATTTTTTTAGCAACTCACCTTCCTAAGGTCTAATGTTTTGGCCCTAGTTCCTCAGTCCCTCCTTGGACATGTGCACCTACACTTAGGCCAAAAGCCTAAGTTGAGGGTGGATAATGCAGTAAGTGACCTCTTCTTAGCCCTGACCCGGCTTCGAGTATTGTGTACCTCAACTCATGAAAAAACCATGAGTTGAGGGATTCTATAATGAGTGAGGACCCAAAAACGGGTATGAAAAGAGTTGGATGTTGAAAAATAAAATCTTAAGTGAGCGAAAAATGTGACTTTGTGAAATTATCAATTGATTGAAAAATAAAAGAGCAATAAAAGAAAAGAAATAAAAGAGTCTTAAGAGAAAAAGATGCAAAAGCAGTCAAAGTCACATCCAAAAAAGGAGCAAGGAAAAGAAGAAAAGAGAAGAAAATAGGGTGTTAAAGGAAATGAAAAATAGGTAGGAAGCTTAACGGTAATGTCAAGGAGGGCAAAAAGTTACTAAAAATGTACGCAAGTGTACCACACCTGACCTTGATACTACATTAAAATCCAAGAAAGTCCTACCGTTATCCTAAAATCTAGTGTAGTGAACCTAAGCAAGGAAAATAACGGCAAGCCTATGGCAAATAGTACTAACTATATTTGAACTTGTTCTTGAGCGTGAGTGTTGAGGAAAGATCCTTATACCCAAATTCATAATCATTGTGTAAAAATAAGGATTTCTTTGAAGTTAGGGCACTAGTTGCGGTATTGGAAAATATGTACCTTAGTGAGAGGCAAAATAGTAGAGGTGTTTGTTGCATGGTGAGTTTGTGTCATGATTTGATCTGCATGAGTTAGCTTGTCAAACCTAAGAGCATAAGCCTGCACCAAATAAAAGAACGAGTCGGGATTGATAGTCATGTGATTGCTAGAGCATAAAAGTGTATATTGTTGTACAAATGTTGTTTTGAGTCATAGTGCTTCGCTTGAGGATAAAAACAAATCTAAGTTGAGGGTGTTAATGTACGGTCACTTCACGATATCTTCAATGCATTTTACTTAAGGGGTGTGTGTTCCTAGAGCCTATTTCTAGCAGTTTTAACAAGTTTTGTGTTAGTTTTGCAAGAAAGATGTTCAGGCGGCTAGATAAGGAAATAACTAAAAGTAATACAAAATAGGACATACGGAGGCCATCGGCGGTCCGTCGTTCAATCGAAAAATCGTAGTCAGTGACCATAGATGGTCATCTCAAGACTTTGGAGAAAAATCAGGGAAGTATGACAAAGTGTGAAACTATGAGATGAACCCACGGTCCATCGATTGATTGACAGACAGTAATGGTCAACCATCATTTGATTCAGACAAGGTTCCAGTACCCGATTTTGGAAAAATTCTACGTGTAGAGCGACGGAGGGGCATCAACGGACCATAGATTTATCGACGGACCATGTTGTTGGTCCGTCGATTGGTTCAAAAAAGGTTCCATCCGAAGAGGAAAAAAATATATGTAGTCCTGACCGATAGAAGGAGTCTACGGACCGTCCATTGATCGACGGTCCGTTGGTTGGTCGGTGGATTGAATCCGCGTCAATTGAACAAACTTTCCTTATTTCAATTCCATTTTATTTAGGACTATGTTTTCTATATATATAAGGGTTTGAAACCTTGTTTTTGAGATTAGCTACCATTGTTCTTGTTCTATTTTTGTGCTTTGGAGATTGGGTTTTGCAAACTTTTGGCAATTAATCAATTTTTGGATTTGTGTTGAAGGTTTTATTGCAATTTCAAGTTGAATTTCTGGGTTTCCTCTTATTGTTAAGTTAGTTCATGATTTCTTCTTCAAAATCATGAATTGTGATACTTGCTTGGATGGGTAACTTAATCCTCAACTAGGGTTGTGGGAACCATGGGCATTAACAAACTAATCCTAGCAATTAAGCAATTTTCAACTAGTTTTTTTGCATGTATTGATAATTCTTTCGCTAAGAAGCATTTTTAACAAGTGCACGTGTTAGAACTTCCCTTGTTGTTGCCTTCCGGACAAAGTAGGTAGGAATAGGAAAAATATTACCAACATAGATTAAGTGTGATACTATCTAATAGGCTAGTGTCGATTGATGCAAAGTAATAACTAAGCCATACATCGATTACCATGTCTTATATGAGCTAAAGCTAAGGATTAGTAAAGCATACACACGTTGTCGGACCAAGGTGCGGAGTGAAATTCTCTAGATGTCGGACCAAGGATTTAGAGATACCTAACTTGACACTTTGCATGTATAACACTAAGAAAGAATTGTTATTGCTAGGAATACGACGTTATGAACCTGTGAGGAACAAATATACCCTAGTTATTCTCACAAATTGATAAAAACTCAACATCTATTTTCATTTATTTGTTAACTTAGACTGTTTAAGGAACTTATTTCACTAACCCCCCCCCCC
>NC_028637.1:20360743-20383042 GCF_001406875.1 Solanum pennellii | reverse complement strand
CCCCCCCCCCGTTAATTACTTGTTTTCGGAAAGACCTTGGCTAATTAGGTTAAAGTTAAGTCTAAATCATTTTCCTCATGGGATCGATCCCAACCTACTAGTTGGGTTCTCTACTTGATTACAACCGCTTATACTTCTTTAGGGAGGTATAAGAGCATATCCGTGAACGAAATAAAACATTATGGAGAACTCACATACCCTGATAGGGACGAATTCCACTTGCAAAGCTTGAGGTTTTTGGCGAATTCTTGACTTCTCTCCCTTTGTTTCTTCTTTTCTCTCTTCTGCAAGCCCTAAGCGTAATTCTGACTTAGCCGAACTGATCTAAGACTTTCTGTTTTACCCCAATAAACCCCTAAAATGAAATAGAAAATTAATAGGTAAAAATACTAGTTTGCCCTTCCCTAAATCCGGATTGAAACTTTTCTCAATCCAAGAGTCCAACTTACGGAGGGTATAACTCACTCATACAAGATTGAAATCGCGCAAACTGGTGAGCGTTGGAAAGATCGTTCTAAGGGCTTTCCAGGCATATCAAGAACTACCTCTAAATCATCCTGACTAGAAGTTATGGCTATTTTAAAATAATCAAATCTCACTTTCTTAATATAGATAAATTTTTTAGATTTCTCCTCTTTCATTCCAAAAATGATTATTTTTAGTTTCTTAGTTATTTCGAGTTGTAAGATGTTACTATATCGCTAGTTTGATTTTTATATTTTTGGTAGTTATATTCCCTTGGATTGATCTTATACTGTGAATGATTGGATATGAAATTTTAAAGATAACTCATTTTTTAACATAGTTTTTAAAAAGTACAATTTGTAATTTTAGATATATTATAATATTTAAATGGTAATGTCATATGGTGGTATATTTATGGCGGTACAAAATTTATATTTACTTTAAAATTTTAAGTTTTCTACGTTAAAATAATATATTTTCTGGTGGTATATTTTTTATGTTTTATAACGTTACAACAACTCCAACCAGTTACATTGTAAGAAGGTCAATATTTTATTTACTGAGCATTTATCAATTTGGTGTGTGTTTTAAATGTTTATATTCAAATTTTTTCCATGTGATTTTTTTTATATAAAGAAAATGAAGTAATTTCATCTTTGCGAGATACTTATTTAAAAAAATATGGGTGCAAAATGCAGTTCAAGAATAGCCTTCCATCCTTTTTGTATTACTGCAATAAAAATAAATGGGATAAATATTTTCTTCAATTTCAATTTTATCTCTAAGTTCTATGAATAATCTAGTATAATCAACAATTTAAGTTTTTATCAAATTCATATTTTTTGAGCCTTCTATTTAACTAGACCATTTCTTCAAAGTTCAATGCAGTATTTCTAAAGAAAATTAGCATACTCATATTCTTCCCTAAAAGAAATTATTAATCAATCATGGCTAACATTCTTCGAACTAATCAAGCTTCTAGGGTCATTTAAAGCCTAAAAGTCTAATCATTTATGGTGAGTGCAATTGTTATCTTTTAGAAAATATGGTTTTTGCAACTGGTTGTCCCATCGGTAGTATGGAATCTTTCCAATGTAAGTTTTGCCATTTCCACCAAATGTCCATCATAGGTTGAATGTCAGCAATCATTAGCTTCCACCACCACCAACACAACAACCTGTTAGTTTTATTAGAAATTTATCAAAATCTTAATAGTCATACCTTTTTGAATAAATGGCTGAATTATTTTTTGTTTGCCAAAAAAAACATAAAAATTGTATTCCCTTTTAATTTTTCATCTATTATCAAGACTACTATTTTTTAGATCTTTTCATTTAATGTTTTTTACTTTTTTCATCAGTTTAAAGTAATACTATCAATTATAACTAGTTATTGATATAAAGAATTTTTTAAAAATATAAATTATTGATTTAAGATGACGAGATTAAAAGTCTCAATTACTTTCATAAACTATGTATCAAATAAAACTAAATCACATGTATGAAATAACTTTATCTAATTCTCCAAAAAATGTTGTTTTTTTAAAAAATATGTAACAAAGTAACTAATCTTTAAAGATTCCAAAATAATATTTTCTTTTTTCATCTCTAAATAGAAACCTTGCACTTGTAAGTTAAAATAAAAATATTTAATTTCTTACTTACCAAATTAAAAAAATTCATTATATAAGTATGATTTTAAACGATTCGTCATATCCACTAAACCTTTACTTTCATCAATCCGAGCCTAGAGAAAAAGTGAAAGCATATATATAAATCATTTGACAACAAGTTTACATATCATTCTTGAACAGATTGTTACCTAAAGGGATGTGAATACGGAAGAATCTTCAAATATCAAAAATGCTAATCGTCTCGATCCTATCAATGCACAAATATTTGACTCTCCAGGAGTTTCAATTACACTAGCGGAATCAGTCATGGCTAGAGCTACTGAAAAGTAGGTGAATAGTAACAAAAAAGATTGTGGGAATAAGGAGAAAAAAGTCATGGGATGAACATGTTGCTAATGAATACTAGAAGGAATAACCAAAAATACTAATTAACCAACTAGAATGGACTTTAAACATGAGGTCAGAAAATGGAAAGAATAAGAAGATCAAGAAGGATGAAGATGAGAATCCATATGGTTTTGAGATGTATTTCAATACAAAGAGCAAAACTATTGAAAAATTACAACTTGCTCAAGCGGAGAATAACATCTTGACTATCATAAATGTCCCAACTAATAAGTGTTATTATTGTTTTTGTAGGTCTTGCTCTTTTCTTTATCTTTTTTATATGGGGTATGTAACTAGGGTTAGACATATAATGTACTCCTACGAGTATATATAGGGTAGCTAAATATCTTCCCAGTCTGGTCATTTTCATTTATAATTTTCTTTTCACTTAAGTGTTCATCCACCATTTATGTTTCAAAGGTCTTGTTGTGTTGTTCAAACTTGTTGATTTGAATAGATTCTCCATAAAAGGATTTATTCAATTGTTGTAAATATGTGAGTTTACATATATACATTATTATCTTCGAAGATTAAAGAATAAATAATACTAATTATTGTTTCGGGATAAACGAGATAAAACGAAAAAATTTAACAATGGAATGGTGGGTATTCAACTTCGATGGCTTATCTGAAGCAATGTGAAAATATCGCAACTTCAATATTATCCATGAATTTAATGGTAGAACAAATCTCCTTTCAGCCACCTTGAATATTAATTCTAGGAAAAGCAGCACACTCATAAAGCTTAAGAACATTATGTAAACATGTTTCAATAACCATCACTAAAGAAGCGACTACAACATAGATTAAGCATTTTTTCTAATACCAAACTTTACCTTATTTCAAGTTTGCCGCTACACAACATTTTATGATGATAGTAAAGAGTATTATTCCACAATGTCTATTAGCAGGTCGTCTATCACGGCATAGAATTTAATAAACTAACATATATGTTGTATTATGTTGTGCGATGAAATAAAATAGGAAAATAATTGGTCTTTCTTTATTTGAATACGAACACCAACTCATGAACATAGAAATGTACTTATTTTAACTTTATAACTTGTTTAGTATTAACTATGACATCCTTTTTTATACTGGAAAATATGAAATAACCTACGGAATTCGTAAGTATTCCCTGATTAATCCATAGGTAAATACATCATAATAATCTCATAAACTCCCTTATCGAATTAACTTTATATATGAATTCACAAAGCAAGTGCATGATAATATTGAATCAACAAGTTGATGGCAATTAGTATTTGGATTAATCCAAACATCACGAATTACTTCGACAAAGTAAGTTTTTTTTTTGTTTAATTAACTATTCCACATGGCATTTTATCCATGTCATACATCCCTAGTTACAAGACACCTCAATCTTCCTCCGATCATTATATTCTACTCACTGTTTTTTTCCTCACCGCTAGACTTGTTTCCTATCTTCTCTCTATAATGACCTGATCGTTAATTTTTAAAAAGTTTCGTAATTTTACCATTTCTCCTCCCAATATCTACCCCAATTCTTTTAAAATACGAGATTTTTGATCGCGTGTGATGGTCAACTTTAATGAGTTGACTTACCTTACTCATTCTGATAGCATGACTCTGGATCATGATCGTGATGATACAGATGAGAAAATGAGACCTAGGCTTAATGTTTTCCAAAATATGGGGTGTCAACCCAATTCCACAATTTTTGAATTTTGGGAGTTTTTGAGGGAAACAATTGGGTAATGATTTAACTCTAAATTTTTTATTACCCATTTTAATTATTGAATTTATGAGTTTAAATCAAGTTTTGGGTTGATAAATATGGGGTTCTTCATGAACTTAGGTTTGAATCAAAAGTGGTTTATGAACTGGATTTTAAGCCCATTTTCGAAATGATTTTCCCTAATGAGTATTTGAAGCCTTGAGTAATGTTAAAACAATATAAGTTTTTGGACTTAAACCTCCATTTTGATACCTATTTATATATACAATTGATGTGAGAAGTGTTGTTTTTGATGAGTGATTGTGAATGCTTGTTTATTTTGGATTGTTTGTCTTTGGAAGTGATTCAGAAGGGGAATGCTAAACTTTTGGAGTAATATTTCTTCGAATTAAGGCAATTTGCTTCCTAAACCTTGTATTCTAGTTGAATTGTATACTTCCTTTGTTTTCTTCGTATTAGGAGTACTACGGATGAGGCAAAGGGTTGAATTATCCACTTGTTACATCTAAATGAATAAAACGGAGTTGAACAGATTATGTGACTTTAAACCTTCATGCTTATGTGTTACTTATTTGATACTTGAGATTGATGAACTCTTTATGTGTGACTTAACTATATGACTTTGAATTTGACTTATTCAGTTCAATTTACTATTGACTTGTGGCTATCAAACTTTTAATATTGGCCTCGTTAGCCATGCATTGTAAAAATTTCTATGTTTGGCTAATTTATGTGCAGGTTGTAGTTTGACGAGGTTCGGTTGGAGATTCAGGGGTAATTATTTTTAGCTAGTTAATCTTTTAGTAGGTTTCTTGCGTATTGCTAGTAGTTATCTCTTGCTTTTACAGTTGTGTTGGTTCCGAGACCGAACTCACGTCATGTTATTCTTCTTCTTCGTATCCTATGATTTCTCTGAATCTGGAATTTCTCCCCCTTGAGAGACATCTTCTTCTTTCTCATCCTCTTCTTGATTTGAAGATACGATAGAAGTATTCTCTATCATTTTGTCCTCCCAATTTCATGTTTTTTTCATCCAAAATGACATCTCTACTAACAACAAGTTTGTTAGTTTTGACATCGAGAAGACTATATCATTTTGTCACATCACTATAACAAAAAAATATACATTTTTGACTTTTTTTCATCCTATTTTGTTCTTTTCTCAACAGGTACGTAAGCATAACAAATACAACCAAAATTTTAAAATGACTTACAGAAGGTTTAATTCCACTCAAATCTTCAACTGGTGTTTTGTCCTTTAGTTACTTTGTTGGACACCTGTTAAGGATGTGAACAGCTGTATGAACTGCTTCTGCTCAAAAATGTTTTGGCAGCCCTTTCTCATTAATCATATTTCTGGCCATTTCAACAATTTCTCTATTTCTTCTTTCATATACACATTTTGTTGAGTAGTATACCCTTCTGGAAGTTGCTTCTGAATGCCTTCATTTTTGCAATATTCTTCAAATTCTCGACTTGTGTATTCACCTCCTCTATCACTGCGAATGGTTTTGATGATGCAACATTTTTGCTTCTCAATAAGGGCTTTAAATTTCTTGAATGTAGCAAATGCTTCTGACTTTTCTTTCAAAAAATAAATTCAAGTCATTCTTGAGAAATCATCAATAAAGATTACAAAATACCTTTGAATTTCAAGAGATGGAGTCTTCATTGCACCGCAAATGTCGGTATAGATTAGTTCCAAACGTACACTTTCTCTCCAAACACCCCTTTTGGAAAAGATTTCCTATGTTGCTTTCCCATTATACAACTTTCACATAGATCCACCTCAGTATGTATCTCAGGAAGGCCTTGCACCATGTCCTTTTTCTTGAAAAGTTTCAAACCATGAATATTCAAGTGACAAAAATTTTTGTGTCAAATCCATGAATCATCTACAATTTCATTTTTAATGCATTGTAATGAAATTACAAAGGGAAATTTATTTTTATCATCTTTACTTCAATAATGACTTGATTTGGCTCAATTTTATCATAAATCCTGCAATTACTATCTTTAAACACAAGAGAATAACCATTTTCCATGAGTTGACCAACACTAAGAAAATTTTCTTCCAAGTTAGGAACATAAAGAACATCATGAATTTTCTTACGGCTTTCTTTTATGTTGATCAAAATAGTACCTTTACCTTTCGCATCAACTAAGACTCCATTCCCCATTCTAACTTTAGAAGTGATGCTATTATTAATTGAGAGCGAAATCTTTCCATCTCCAGTCATGTGATTACTACAACCACTATCAATATACCATTCATTGCTTTTTGTTGAAGCATCAAATTTGGAAGTAAAGAAAAGGTTTTCTTCCCTTTCTTCCTCTAGTTTTTCACAAAAAATTCTTGATCCCAATACGTGTGCCAACAATCCTTTTCAACGTGGACAAACTTTTTACAAAAGTTACATTGGGGCTTGCCTTTGTCCCAACATTTTTCTGAATTGTGATTAGTATTTTTTCAAACTTTACAAAAAAGACTAAAGTTTTTCTCACCTTTTTAATCAACCTTCTTTAAAGAACCATAATGATCCTGCTTCTTTTTTGGCTTGTAATTCTTCTTGTGTTGATTTTTTGAGAAATTTTGAGAATTCTCATTTGTTTAGACTGGAAACCCGTCTCTTCGGGTTGATATTCACAAAAAAATCTTCGCTTCTCGTGTGCACGAAATGATCCAACTAGCTCTTTGATGGAAAACTTAGAAAGATCGTTCATCTCCTCAGTGATAGCAACAAGCACTCATACTTTTCTGTGACACTAATTAGAATTTTTTTCCATAATTTGTTGGTCAGAAATTGAATCATTATGATTTCTCATTTCATTAACAATATTCATGCCTCTTGTACAATGTTCATCAATTTTTTTCATATTATATCATCTTCAATTTTGAAACTCTCTTCTAAGAGTTTGGAAATTTATAGTGCGTACCTTTTTTGTCACCATACACCTCAGTTTCCTAAGAATCCCAAGCTTCCCTTCAGGTCTCACAAGTAGCAATTTTTGCAAAATATGCTCTTGAGACTCTCATTTGGATTTTGCTCAAGGATTTTTCATCTTGACTAAACATAGCGTCAAAATTTTCATCTCTGCTGCTGTAAGATCACTATCGTTGTCTGGCTCTTCGAAGACATTTGCAACAATAGTCCACAAACCTTCAACTTTCAAATGTGTTCTCATTCTTATCTTCAAATATTTAAAATCAGTTCCATCAAAAAATGGAGTAAGAACAATTGAAGAATTAACACCTTCATTTGTTTTGGATTCTATATTTGTTTTCTTCACCTACCCCAGATGAAGAACGAAAACCTGCTTTTGATACCAATTTGTAGGAAATATAGAAGGAAAATAGTATCTTTAGAGAATACTCAAGTTTATTATAGGCTACTTAAGTCCACTTGAGATGATTACAATCATCAACTACATCACTATTTATACTACTCAAAATAGAAAAAAAATAGTCTTGCACATATAACTAAATATATGTATCAACAATTTACTAGATACATGTACTACAAAATTCTAAAGAGACTTCTTGAAAAACTAAGAGACAATTTCAAAAGACTAAACATTGATGCCTTAAATCCAACAAGACATTTTGACAAGTAGTACAGTAAAGTAATAGCCCCTTTCTTTATAAAAGCTGAATTGAAATGTATTGATTATTTTAGGAATAATATCAAGAATTGAATTGGGTTAGAGTTTTTATGACTTAAAAGTCTAATAAAACTATGTAGCCTGTGTACGATAGGATAGCATTGATTCTTCATTCGACTTCTCACTGCCTCTAAGAAGGACTATTGGATGCATTGATGGTCACAATATGCACCGACTAGGTATATGATGACCCTTGAAACGTGGGGAAAACGTTGTATTATTACTAGGCTCATGGTAATGGTTGTAGGTTAGAGAAACTCCGCAAAAGTAAAGTATATTATTTTCACATTGTTTCTACCGCATATCTTATGCTTTTAGTCCCCCAATTTACTTATTGTTTAATTTATTCTTATTACATATTCATACATTCAATGTATTGATGTCATTAGAGCTGCATCTTTTATGTTGAATATATCGGTATTCAGGATCATCAACGTGTGTTTTTTTGCTCTCGTAGATAGTATTTGGCGAGACCTCCTTGCTTTTGGGAGACTATTTTCATTCTAATTTTAGTAGTAGTTGAGATGTCGTGGGTCTTGTCCTTAAATTTATCTTGAACTGTTATAGGTTTCATAGATGGAAATAATTTGATGTGGGTTCGCTTGGGGATCAAAAATGGTTATCATGTATTGGTAGCAATTTGAATTATTTTTTAAAAAAATTACATTTTTCAAAATCGCTGCAGTAGCAGCGATTTTACTTTTTTCGATGGAGGAAATCGCTGTTGTTACAGCGATTTTGCCATTTTTGTTAGTATAAAATTTTATATAGCGTTTTGAAATCTTTGTTAGTATTTTATATCCTTTAGGCTCCGGACTCCATTAAAAAACCAATGCAAGTCATTAAGCACATATTACTTATTAAAATGAAAAGCATGCATATAAAAGAAAGTAATTATTAAAATGAAAAGTAACAAAATGTTATTTAGAAATCATATATCAAATAAATACAGTATCTCATTAAATATTGAATAGGTAGCATTAATGTTAAAAGAAAACAGTCCAATAACGAAGGGAAAGGTGGTCTCTAAAAGTCTAATTCTGGTCCTGAAAGCATATAAACAGAATAGTTTTTTGTGGTCCTAAAAAGTCTGAGTACAAGAAATCTGGTCCGTAAAAATTCCATTTGTAAATCATAACATGTGGTGCATAAAGATAATCACAATAACATAAATATATTATTGTTAATATATATAAGC
Organism: Solanum pennellii; assembly: GCF_001406875.1. Classification (NCBI taxonomy): domain Eukaryota; kingdom Viridiplantae; phylum Streptophyta; class Magnoliopsida; order Solanales; family Solanaceae; genus Solanum; species Solanum pennellii. The sequence goes on along the minus strand of NC_028637.1, from coordinate 20,373,976 downwards.
TTACTAATACACAATTCTTAATCAAACGCAACCAAAAATTATAAACATTCCACTATTAATTGTATAGTCCTGAATTGTTTACAGTCTACATAGCAAGAAATTTTTTTATGTCCCAAGTGTCCTAGAAAAAAGATTATCAATTTGTTACTTGCATCAACTCTTCAAAACTTGTTTCTTCACTTGCAACTTCAAGTTTTCAAAACCTGTAAAAAGTAAGAAACAAATGCTCCTTAAAAATTATAAAGACCATATAGTATTAAAGATAACTACAATAATGGCATGCTTGAATCACAAGAATTGAAAGGAAAATCTCCATCTCCTTATCAACATATTTATAGCAAGATACTAAACAAAGAACATGTGTGTTTTCTGCACAAAAAATACACTTTCCCGAAAAGTATAATACAACATTTATGTTCCTTTTTTATTGATCCGGCATTCGAAGTGAGATTTTTCCAAATAAGGTAATCTTGTAGTAAACACCATATCATACTTGTAACTACTCTAAATAAAACTATATTTTACTACAAAGATAGTTGTCTAGATTCAATTTTGTCCGATGTTTATGATCAAACTATATATATCGTCTCTCGCTCACTCTCTTGACACCTACCTCTTATTCTCTCTCACACAAACACCAAAAGCACATGCATAGTCTAGAAACATTAATGCACAAGTTCAAAACTTTGAAAAAAATATATATCAAAACATCATTAACTTACCAGAGAACATTTTTGTTATCCTACGACTACTAAAATACAATAGTTGCTTCTTGGGGATTCTGACACCATGTGAAGAGAGGTATCACTGAATGTTAGGCATCATAACTATCTAAGAATAACTTTCAAAAAGAGTGATGAAATATAGTGAAACGAGTCAGAGCATTCTGTAATAAGAAAGGAAAGGGATATCAACAATTTAATGGTTATGGCATAATGTTAAGTGCCATAAAGGTATAGTGGAAAATATTGGTCTTTACCTCGGAGAGGTAGTGTAAGGTTTGCATACAATATACTATATCAAACTATACATTGTGGGATTTCACGTGATTTTTTATTATTGTATTAATATTGTTGGATCAACTTCACGTAAATAATAACTTCTTGAATTCTGGAAACCTTCAAAGTCATCATACTATATATAATACAAGAACACTAAAATAGATAATAAATAAAGAGCACTTAAGCAACTAGATGTGAGTTCCGGTCAAACCTACAGATTTGTGTGTTCCTTACCGACAATCCTAGAAAAACACCTATCAATAACACACAAATGACATAAGTACATGATCACTTCCCACCTAATTTTAAATATGCATTTAGAAAAAATCTCATGTTGAGTTTGTAGATTGAAACTCAAATGTCAAATTCCTCAAATTAGAATACACGGCATAAGTTTTATGAAGTCAAATAGGTTGTTGCGTGAATGTGGAGATGTTCACATGTATTATAAGATCTTAAACCTCATAAATTAATTTTAGATATAAGTTAGTTGAATCTTCATTGTTGACACAACATATTGAATATTTCCTAGCAAGATTCATTTATATGGGCATAGTGTTTTTCCTCCTTTTCTATTTTGATGTAGTAGAAACACACAATTAGGTATACAACATTCAAACTTCCTACTGAAACATCAAGTGTCTAACTATTAATTTAAATAGAGGGTCACTTGATCTTAAAAAGGGCGTCAGTAATGTCATTGTATTGAATTTCACTTGAAAAACAAACCGCACAAATAGCAAGGAACAGAACGAAATTTTCTCAAAAACAACTTGAGTTCTTTACAAACTCATGCTAATAGAATTTTATCTATAGAAACAAGTCACACCAAGGAATAAGTAGTCGATGTTCTAAATCTAATGAAATACAACATTAATGCAAGAATATCATGCATATACACATACATGCACGTAGGGATTTAAAATTTTGGCTTTTATGAGTGAATGACAGAGTTCATTTAGTCTCTGTTTTGTCATCTATTTGCTCACCAAAAACACTAATACCCTCAAGTTTTATTCGATTCTCATAAAATCGACCATTGAAACATCGAAGGAACGCCTTTCATTTCATAACCAAGGCACCGGAAAAAAAAAAGAATAGAAATAGAGATTTAATAGATACGTTACCTCGAAACCATGGAGAGACTGACTGACTGCCTCCACAATTTTAAGGTAAAAAATTAGAGATTTTCAGGGTTATTTTACAGATGTACTGCATCATTCTAGATCTTCATCCCCATTTTCGTCGCCTTCTGATAGATTAACCAGAGAACAAGAACAGAGAGAGGCCAACAAATCAAACGAAATCCAAACCACAAATGCTCGATTTCATCTCCTGGAAAAATATGTGAAATAGAGGAAAGATTATACTCTAACTTTTGGTCTCCCAAATTAAGAGTTTTTAGGGAATTCAATTTTAGGGAGATGGATTCTTCAGATCTGCGAAGTGAGAAATAGAAAATATTTACATGAATATTTTAATAAATATTGTTTTACATTTAAGTGATTTTTATATTTTACTTTAAGAAAGAGTTTTGGCTAAATTCATTCCTTAACTATAACTAAGGCTAAGGTTAAATCCTTGTACGTTAACAAGAATGATTCTATTAGTATTTAAAATGTAACAAATTTCAGTCTTTTATCTATTTCTGTTTAAAAACTAATATTATTTTTTAAAAAAGTGATTTTCTTTCTCCCATCTCTCTAATTTGCCCCTCTCAAATCTGTCTTATTGTCTTTCATATTCAGCAAAACCAAGAAAGAAACTCAATTTTTTCTGTACTTTACAAAATAATCAAGATCAAGAAAAAAAAGATTCTCTTCAAAAAACAGGACATAGGGCTATACACACATAAAAAATCATTGAAAATTTCTAGTTTTTCTGATTCGAAAAATATAAGCAATTTTCTGTTTTTCAAAATAAAACATCTTCATTCTTTTAAACAATAGATATTGTGGGTTGCAGCATAACATTGGAACCATGTCGCTTCGAAGTTTAAGTGATTTATCGTCCACACCCAACTATGATATTATCGATATTCAAGTCATTATAAGCATTTTTTTCCTTTTCACATCTTGAGCACTTTATAGTACCAAACAAGCACTAAACAAGAAAAAAAGCAACAAAATGGTAAGAAAAATAACTTAAACCTGCAAAATTGCACAAAAACAACCAAAGAAAAATGGTAAACCAGCAGGAAAACAGCAAAAAAAATGCCCCCCCCCCCCTTCCCAAAAAGAAAAACCAAAACAGTAGAAAACTGAAAAGAAAAGAAAAACTCATGATTTTAGTAGAACAGAAAGATAAACTAACAACAAAGACACCACAAAATAAGCAAAAAAATAACAAAGTCTAGTGTCATTAAATCATCATAAAGCTAAAAAAGTCTAGTGTCATTAAATCATCATAAAGCTAAAACATTTTTCATTAGTTTCATGCACAAGAACATAACAAATGAAGAACAAAAATTAGTCACATATATCAAAAAAAAAAAAAAACAAAGTTAAAAATGTTTTTTCTTCGATGTTGCAACTTCATAGAGAAAATGGAAAGCTCTGACGTTGTTGGCTAGCTTGAGATGTACCTCTTCTAACCTGAAATAAGAAATTAAAATGTTAAATATGAATAGTTATATAAGTAAGCTACAATTAAAATAATTAAAATATTAAATATGAATAGTTATACAAGTAAGCTACAATAAAAAAAACAAAATATGAATAGTTATACAAGTAAGCTACAATTAAAATAATTAAAATATTAAATATGAATAGTTATACAAGTAAGCTACAATAAAAAAAACAAAATATGAATAGTTATACAAGTAAGCTACAATTAAAATAATTAAAATATTAAATATGAATAGTTATACAAGTAAGCTACAATAAAAAAAACAAAATATGAATAGTTATACAAGTAAGCTACAATTAAAATAATTAAAATATTAAATATGAATAGTTATACAAGTAAGCTATAATAAAAAAAAAATTAAATATTTGAATATTCTTATAGGTAGCTTTTCAATATTTTGGTAACTTGATGCTTCCTCGACCATGATGGAGTCCAAATTACGAAGGTAGTCGGACGACTGAATTTCAATACCATCTGAGGAGAAACTACAAGTTCTACTGTTGTGGCCGAGTTTACCACATTTTCTACAATAAACTGATTTTTGTTTCCATTTTAACTTCATCTTGCTAGCCCCTGACTCATCATCTTCTTTCTTTCTTAATTTTTGTTTCTTTTCTTTCTTCTTATTATTCCAGTATGAAGGTGGAAATGGTGGAGGATTCAGTGACTTAGGCCATAAATCAGGGCCATTCATGGGTAATATTGAAGCTCCATAAATTTTTTGATTATATCAACCTTGTAGCAATCATCACCATAGTTTAAAACCTCATCATCCTCAACCAAATTGAGGATATAGCATGTTAACAAGAAACTCCTGATGATTCCTATTGCCTACAATTACAAGTTCTGTTATATAAGTCAACAACCCAATTATCACCTTCGACAGGCCCAAGTACCTCATAGTTCACATGTTCGACCTTTTGGGAATATAATTAGCAGCTCTCTTCATGGTTTTGTCCAACTTCTTCTTAATAGTAGGACAAATATCATTCAAGTTCCATTTTCCAGCTTTCTCCCTATTAGCATTAATTCTTGTCATGAGTAAGTTCCTAATGGTCTCCAGAAGTTTAAAAATTGGTTTTTCTCTTGAGTCAAGAATAAACTTACTAAAAACCTCACATTGGTTGTTCAAAAGAATGTCACATTTAGGAAGAGTCGAGAAATGTGATCTTGACCATTCACTAGGCACTTTTGCCGAAAGCCATGCATAAGCATCTTTATCTAATTCAAACAAATCAGTCATACAAGCATCAAACTTGTCAATAGTTGTTGCTGAAGCTGCTTTCCAAAAAGCATTTTAAAGCCATTCTAGAATATCCAGCTCTCTCTTGAAATTGCTATGCAAATGTCGCACACAAAATCTATGAGAAACACCAGGCAACACTAAATCAAAAGCTTCAATGAGCCTTTTTTGCTTATCTGACATAAAATTCCACAAGTATTGCTCTTCAATCTCAACATCATTCATCAAGTAGGTTAAGAACCATTGGCATATATCTTTGTTTTCTTTCTCGACTATTGCATAAGAAATTGGAAAGATGTTCTTATTTCCATCCAAAGTAACAGCTGATAGCAATTGTGCCCAGACATAGTATTCTTCAGCCAACATCCATCGACCGCATAATCACGACAACTAGCCTTAAATCCTGCTTTAAAAGCTGCGAACCAAATATAAAACCTCTGAAATCTCATTGGCTTATTCGGAATCTAATTTGGAGTTAGTTTCATGAAAGCAGAAGTTCCAGGATTGGTTCGAACTATTTCATTGTAATAATCCATAATATACCAATCTGATCATTTATATCTCTGTCGATCATTACAATAAACTTTTCCTTTTACCTTCTTGCTTGATGCATACTCACATGCAAATTAATTCCCTACTCAATGTATCCCTGAATTATGATTATTTCCAGTTCTTAATTGATTCAAGTCTATCAACATACTGTTATTCTTACAATAACCTGTATTTATAAGGTTAATAAACAGAAACAGAAATAAGATGAAGCAGAAAAAATATAAAATACAAGAATGAATCCGAGTCCACAGAAACTACTGTGTGTCCTTAAGAAATTTAATCCCCTTCCTGTACCCAAGGTTATGGATTAATTTCTCCCAAAATAAAACGGATTAAACCTGTTAAAGAAATAGCGGTAGCTCAAACTTCTTTAACTTCAACGAACTTAAGAACAGCAACAAGTCACACAGGCTCCGTCGATCGACACTTTGATTTTTATTTGAGAGAAAAATAAATGCAGAGAAAGAAATTTTTTTTTCAGTGTTTGAAAAATCAAAAATTGACTTCCTTTTATAGCCATTTTCAGCAAGGAACATGTCTGTTCAGACCCATTTTATCCAGAAAGTTGTGTCTTTTGGAAAAATAACAACTTTTCGAAAAAATGTGTCTGTTAGGAAAATAACTACTTTTTGGAAAGTAACGACTTTTCGGAAAAGTAACGACTTTTCGGAATGTTACCGTTACCCGCACATTTATAAGAGATAATATTAACAGGATTTATTTGATTTAACAAAAACTGATTAAATAAATTTTGTCCAAAAAATTTATCAATCAATCACATCCAAAGCCAAAGCCAAAGCCAAAGCCGAGTCGAGCGACGACGACGGCGCGAGGGGGCATCTTCTTCTTAGCTCTTTTAAGAAGTAATGGAAGTGTTTCCTTCTATAATGACAACAATTTCCATTTCTTTTGACGATATGGGAGAAATGACTTTTCATTTGCACTTTGCAAATGACTTTTCATTTTCCCTCCAAAGTAGTTCCCTCACTTTTCATAATCACTCTTTTCTTTTCCCATTCACACTTGCTAAAACCCAACAATCCCCCACATGAATGGGGAAGACTATTGTTAAAACATATGCATGAAAAAACTTGTGTGTCTTGTAGGTAAAGGTTAATCGCATCTGGATAAGTAGGTTTCCCTTTAAACTTTCCGTAGTGAACATATATCGGATATACTCGGTCAATCGGTAGATTTGATATCTTTGAACCGTCGAGCTTTGGTGTATACCTAGACAACATATGTCACACAATCAACCCTTGAACTGTTCTTAGTTCTCATTGTTTTGTTCGTTTCAGCCATGAACACATCTTGGATAGTAAGTGCTTAAAGAACTGGCCTTACCGGATTCTCCTTGAAGCGGCTTACACTTCACACTTACATAGGTGATTTCTAAATGTGTTATCCCATAGATACACCATTTGATATTCCCTGTATCAAACTTAGAAAGCATTAAAAAGTCCTTATGTCTTTATCCTGGTTAGTAAGCATTGTCTCATCATGAGAATGAACCATAAAATAATAATAATAATTTTTTTTTCTTTGACAATGTTGAACCGTCATCAATGACTTTGTTTTATCTCCTTGAACCTAGATCTTGGGATCTCCAGTCTTCTAGGTAGAGTTACCGCCACGATGACTTGTTCTCGGCCATAGTCCCATTCCCGTCGATGATTTCTCAACTCCCTCTCTATTTAGGCCTTTTGTAAGTGGATCCGACACATTATCTTTTGACTTCACATAGTCAATTGTGATAATTCCACTAGAGAGTAGTTGTCTCACAGAGTTATGTCTTCGTCTTATGTGACGAGACTTGCCGTTATACATAATGCTTCCAGCCCTTCCTATTGCAGCTTGACTATCACAATGTATGCATATAGGGGCCATTGGTTTGGGCCAAAATGGAATATCTTCTAAGAAATTCCGGAGCCATTCAGCTTCTTCACCTGCCTTGTCTAAAGCAATGAATTCAGACTCCATTGTAGAGCGAGCTATACATGTTTGTTTGGATGATTTCCAAGATATTGCTCCTCCACCAATAGTAAAAACGTATCCACTTGTGGATTTTGTTTCAGTTGACCCAGTAATCCAATTTGCATCACTATATCCTTCAAGAACGGCTGGATATCTGTTGTAATGTAAAGCATAGTTTTGAGTGTCATCTAAGTATCCCAAAACTCTCTTCATTGCCAACCAATGATTATGATTAGGATTACTTGTGTATCGACTCAGTTTACTGATAGCGCAAGCTATGTCTGGTCGTGTACAATTCATGACATACATTAAGCTTCCCAATACGCTAGCATAGTCCAATTGAGACTGACTTTCGCCTTTATTCTTTGCAAGATGAAGATTTACATCAATTGGAGTCTTTGCCCTTTTAAAATTCAAAAATTTGAATTTTTCAAGTATCTTTTGAATATAATGAGTTTGAGACAATGCTAGACCGTTAGGAGTTTTAAGAATTTTAATTCCTAATATCACATCAGCAACTCCTAAATCTTTCATATCAAACTTACTAGCAAGCATACGCTTTGTAGCTTTTATATTAGCAATGTCTTTGCTCATTATAAGCATATCATCTACATATAGGCATAAAATAACTTCCTGATTTGGAGTATCTTTAATGTAAACACATTTATCACATTCATTGATCTTAAATCCATTTGACAACATGGTTTGATCAAACTTTGCATGCCATTGTTTTGGTGCTTGTTTTAGCCCATAAAGTGACTTAATAAGTTTGCACACTTTCTTTTCTTTACCAGGAACTACAAAACCCTCAGGCTGTTCTATGTAAATTTCCTCTTCAAGCTCTCCATTTAAGAAGGCTGTTTTCACATCCATTTGATGAATTTCAAGACCGTATACTGCAGCTAGTGCAATTAACATCCGAATTGATGTAATCCTAGTCACTGGCGAGTATGTGTCAAAATAATCAAGACCTTCTTTTTGTCTAAAACCTTTGACAACAAGTCTTGCTTTATATTTGTCAATAGTTCCATCGTCTTTCATCTTCCTTTTAAAGATCCATTTTGAACCCAAGGGTTTGTTCCCTGGAGGAAGATCAACCAACTCCCAAGTATGATTGCTTAAGATTGATTCAATTTCACTATTAACAGCCTCCTTCCAAGAGGTTGAGTCGCTAGACAACATTGCTTCCTTGAATGTTTGAGGCTCACTTTCAAGAAGAAATGTTACAAAATCTGATCCAAATGAAGTAGATGTCTTTTGACGTTTACTGCGTCTTGGACTTTCTTCATTTTGTTCATTCTCTTTTGGTTCTTCTCTGGGTTGTTTAGATCCCCCACTAGATGACTCAAGTCTAGTTTTATACGGATAGATATGTTCAAAAAATTCAGCACTATCTGATTCCATTACCGTATTATCATGAATATCCGGATGTTCGGACTTATGAACCAAAAATCGACATGCCTTACTGTTTGTGGCATATCCAATGAATACACAATCCACAGTCTTAGGTCCTATTTTTACCCTCTTAGGGATAGGAACTTGGACTTTGGCTAGACACCCCCACACTTTGAAATATTTCAAATTGGGTTTTCTACCTTTCCATTTCTCATATGGAATTACATTTGTCTTTGAGTGAGGCACTCTGTTAAGTATCTGATTTGCTGTAAGGATAGCTTCCCCCCACAAGTTCTGTGGTAAACCTGAACTTATAAGTAATGCATTCATCATTTCTTTTAAAGTTCGGTTTTTTCTTTCTGCAATTCCATTAGACTGAGGAGTGTAGGGAGCAGTAGTTTGATGGATTATTCCATTTTCTAAACATATTTCTGCAAATGGAGATTCATATTCTCCACCTCTATCACTTCTGATCATTTTGATCTTTTTATCTAACTGATTTTCAACTTCAGTTTTATATTGCCTAAATGCATCTATTGCTTCATCCTTACTATTTAGCAAATAGACATAACAATATCTAGTGCAATCGTCAATAAAAGTTATGAAATACTTTTTCCCACCACGTGATGGTGTTGACTTCATGTCACAAATATCAGTGTGAATCAATTCTAAAGGATTTGAATTCCTTTCAACAGATTTATAAGAATGCTTAGCATACTTAGATTCAACACAAATTTGACATTTTGATTTATTGCACTCAAATTTTGGCAAAATATTTAAGTTAATCAGTTTTCGCAAGGTTTTGTTATTAACGTGTCCCAAACGTTCATGCCATAAACATTTAGACTCAAGCAAGTAAGAAGAAGCAAAATCTTTATTCATATCAACTGCAATTACATTGAGTTTGAAAAGGCCATCACTAAGGTAGCCTTTTCCTACATACATATCATTTTTGCTTACTACTACTTTATCAGAAACAAATACACATTTAAATCCATTCTTGGTCAGAACTGGAATTGAAACTAAATTCTTTCTCAATTCTGGAACATATGAGACCCTATTCAAAGTCACCACCTTGCCTGATGTCATCTTTAATAGGACTTTGCCAGTTCCTTCCACCTTTGCAACAGCGGAGTTTGCCATAAACAATTTTTCATCTGTAAGTGCTGGAGTATATGATGAAAATAATTCTTTGTTGGCACAAACATGGCATGAGGCACCAGAATCTATCCACCATTCTCTTGGATTTCCAACCAAGTTACATTCTGAAAGCATTGCACAGAGATCGTCCATTTCTCCTTTGGATTCAGCCAAGTTTGCTTGATCCTTCTTTTTCTTGTCCTTCTTAGGACCCCGGCATTCATTAGCCCTATGACCATGTTTACCACAATTAAAGCAGTTTCCATTGAATTTCTTCTTAGGAGGATTGCTTTTTGGACCAGATGCTTTCTTTCTTTTCTTTAATTTTGTGGGATCTTCTTCAACAAAATTTACTCCAGATATTGCTGAATTACCACGTGACCTCTTTTCTGCAGCCTTATTATCCTCTTCGATTCTCAACCTTACTATGAGATCTTCAACAGTCATCTCCTTGCGTTTGTGTTTCAAGTAGTTTTTAAAGTCCTTCCACAATGGAGGTAACTTTTCAATAATTGCAGCCACTTGAAAAGCATCATTCACAATCAATCCTACATTAAAGGTTATGTGAGTATTAAGGGAAAACTTAATATTTCTAACATAGGCATTAAATAAATTTATACCTTCAGCAAGGAGATCATGGATTATGACCTGCAATTCTTGAACTTGGGTGACGACAGTCTTACTGTCTATCATCTTATAGTCCAGAAATTTTGCCACAATGAATTTCTTCATTCCGGCATCTTCTGTTTTGTACTTCTTTTCTAAAGCATCCCAGAGTTCTTTTGAGGTTTTGGCATTGCTGTACACATTGTACAGATCATCTTGCAGACCACTCAAAATATAATTTTTACACAAAAAATCTGAGTGTGTCCATGCTTCTGTTACCAAGAATCGTTCATCAGCCGGAGTTTCATCTGACATAACAGGAACATTCTCATTGATGAACTTCTGCAGACTCAACGTAGTGAGATAGAAGAACATCTTTTGCTGCCATCTCTTAAAGTCGACTCCAGAAAACTTTGCAGGTTTCTCAGCCGGTGCTAAGGCAGCATTTGAACGATTATGTGCAACCGTTGTTGTTGCAGCACTTACTGTTCCAGCATTTGTTTGACTTGAATTAGTCATTTTTTTCTGTCACAAATGACAGATAAATTAAGTATTTAAAAAAACTAACAATAAAGAACAAATCTTTACACACACTGTTTCTGATTTAACGATAAAGTTTTTATGTTCTTTTAATCGTTAATCGAATGAATTTTAAAAATTCAAGCAGAGTAGAAAACCATAAAGGTTTTAATCTCCAGTAACCTCAAACACAGAAACTGATAAATTTCTTAAGATTGTTATTCTTACAATAACCTGTATTTATAAGGTTAATAAACAGAAACAGAAATAAGATGAAGCAGAAAAAATATAAAATACAAGAATTAATCCGAGTCCACAGAAACTACTGTGTGTCCTTAAGAAATTTAATCCCCTTCCTGTACCCAAGGTTATGGATTAATTTCTCCCAAGATAAAACGGATTAAACCTGTTAAAGAAATAGCGGTACCTCAAACTTCTTTAACTTCAACGAACTTAAGAACAGCAACAAGTCACACAGGCTCAGTCGATCGACACTTTGATTTTTATTTGAGAGAAAAATAAATGCAGAGAAAGAAATTTTTTTTTCCAGTGTTTGAAAAATCAAAAATTGACTTCCTTTTATAGCCATTTTCAGCAAGGAACATGTCTGTTCAGACCCATTTTATCCAGAAAGTTGTGTCTTGTGGAAAAAATAATAACTTTTCGAAAAAATGTGTCTGTTAGGAAAATAACTACTTTTTGGAAAGTAACGACTTTTCGGAAAAGTAACGACTTTTCAGAATGTTACCGTTACCCGCACATTTATAAGAGATAATATTAACAGGATTTATTTGATTTAACAAAAACTGATTAAATAAATTTTGTCCAAAAAATTTATCAATCAATCACATCCAAAGCCAAAGCCGAGCGACGACGACGCGAGGGGGCATCTTCTTCTTAGCTCTTTTAAGAAGTAATGGAAGTGTTTCCTTCTATAATGACAACAATTTCCATTTCTTTTGCCGATATGGGAGAAATGACTTTTCATTTGCACTTTTCAAATGACTTTCCATTTTCCCTCCAAAGTAGTTCCCTCACTTTTCATATTCTCTCTTTTCTTTTTCCCATTCACACTTGCTAAAACCCAACACATACTTCCTTGGAATCCAACTAGAATGTTTTGTTGTTATAGTTCCACCTAAAACAAGTGTGCTCGGAAACAGACGTCTTGATTTGAGAGGTACATATATTCGTTTGCATTAGTGATCCCAATATCCTCCACTTACAAGCATTAGTTCTGCATTTGGCCCTAGCTCTTTCTCTGTCATCTTTGCTCCACCAAATTGACTTTCCTATTTTGGCTTGATTTGCAACCACGACTTCCTTGAATTCCTTTTTGTTACAAAATACCATTCCTAACTCTAGTTCAGGATTAAAGGCACCTATTTTTGGGTTGTGCTTTGGGAAGTTACAATCTTTGAATTCAGAATCGCAATCACTATTCAAACACTTTGTATCATCAAAATCTACACAATCTGAGTCACCCTAATCATTTTGCATCTTTCTATGCATCTCTTCACCTACACAATTTTGATTTCCATCACTTTTCTTCTTTTTCACAGTTATATAGATCCCAAAAGACTCAACAGAAGGATCAACATTTTTTTAAAATAACATATCATCCTCCTTCAAAGAATAGTCAGAATCATTAAAATCCTCATTGTCAAATTAATCACTGTGTCCCTATGTGTCTTTTGACAGCAAAGAATTCTTTTTCATCTCATTTCTACTTTGATTATCATCATGATAAAAATTCAAATGTTCAAAATATATCTGAACTACTCAGTCCTTTGGAATGTAAGTAACAACTTTAGCAGCTTCCATATTATTCCCCACTAATCGAACCTTATAAGAATTTAAACCATACTTGTGCCAAAATACCACATATTCCTTGTCATAACCACATTGTTCCTCCATATTCTTAAAATCTATTAGATTAATCATTTTACTGTCGACATAGTCAAAATATTCAACTTTTCCACCTATTTAGCCTCCTGTCGAACTACACACATTTGATCCACCATGATGTACTTTAATTGTGAATAACGATGACTCATTCATAGAATCTGCACATGTAATATCAAGTTATTAACAACGTTAAAACTGTTATTTTTACAAATATAATACAAATCTGAATACATAAAGTCAACAAAGAGCTACAAGTTCATTATATAT
>NC_028637.1:20324714-20360426 GCF_001406875.1 Solanum pennellii | reverse complement strand
ATATATATATATATATATATATATATATATATATATATATATATATAAACATAATATAGCTTTTTAAAATCAATAATATTTACAAATCGATATGAAAGACATTTTAAATTATATTAAAAATGTTTAAAATGTCTTGACTATCGATAATACGATAGTTGGGTGTGGATGATCGATCACGTAAACTTTGAATCGACATTGTTCCAGTTAGTTGTTATGATGCAACCCGCAATATCTATTGTTTTTTAAGAATGAAGATGTTTTAGTTCTCGAAATAGAAAATTGCAAATATTTTTCGAATCAGGAAAACTAGAAATTTTGAATGATTTTTATTCCCTTACCTTGTTTGTGCATCACCCTCTGGCCTGTTTCAACTCTTGTTGAAGAGAAAATTTGTTCTTGATCTTGATTATTTTGTGAAGTTCAGAAAATATTGAGTTTCCTTCTTAGTTTTGCTGAATATGGAAGACGATGAGACAGATTTGAGAGGGGCAAAATAGGGAGATGGGAGAGAGAAAATCACATTTTGGAAAATCAACATTAGTTGTTTTAGGTGGAATTGATTAAAGACGAACACGGAGTCTAAAGGGTATAAAATATTAACAAAATTTTTAAAACGGTATATATAAAATTTTATATTAACCAAAATGGTAAAATCGCTACATCAGCAGCGATTTACTTCACCGAAAAAAGCAAAATCGCTGCCTCTACAGCGATTTCGCAAAATGTGAACTTTTTTTTTTAAAAAATGAAATCGCTACCTAGGCATCGATTTTAAATTTTCGCTGCCTAGGTAGCGATTTCATTTTTTTGAAAAAAATTCACATTTTGCAAAATCACTGCAGAGGCAGCGATTTTACTTTTTTCGGTGGAGTAAATCGTTGTTGATGCAGCGATTTGCCGTTTGGGTTAATATAAAATTTTATATACCGTTTTGAAATTGTTGTTAATATTTTGTACCCTTTAGGCTCCGGACTCGACTAAAGATTGAATTTTGTATATTTTAAATACTAAAAGGATGTTGCTTGTTAACTACTATAGTATAAGGATGTAATCTAAGTTTATTCTGTTAGGATCGAATCCACACACGCACTTGATGAATTAAGAACACAAGAACTTTCAAGAGAAATAGATGAGAGATCTAGAGAGAGAAAGAGAGAAATCAATATTTCGTGGTAACACCCCGTGAGTAAGCTTCAACGGCGATGAATATATATATTAATAATTCATAGTATTTTAGGTTACAGAGAATAAATAAAAAATAAATATTGCATCCTAAAATTTGGAGACTGATTCAGTCATCCAAAACCTAACAATTGTGATAACAAATACGAAATAAATAACATAATATCAATCAATATTCAAATATCGGAATCTCCATAATATTAACATCATTATAGCTCTATTGTTATATGCATGTTAAAACTGAAAAACAAATTCTACAAAACTTCAACATAATATAAAAAACTCATTTCGTGACTGCTTGCACCTAGATAATAATATTTTTATATTTAATTTTGTATTAATTATATTAAATTAATATCCTCAAATGAATAAGCTAATGATTTGAATATTGTTATTACAATATATTTCTAATCATTACATAATACATATATCATAATAAATATTTTTACTATAAACGCTTACTATAGTTTGTACTACCCACGCAACGCGCGGATATATGTACTAGTTCATTTATAAAAGATGGGGAGATACGCCATTTATTAATAGTCTTAGGATATTCATAAACTATGGTTTGCTCACTTGATAAGATTCTGTAAGAATTGGAGAATTTTTAATAATCTTCATAATTTGTGGGGTTTCAAATTTATGATTAAAAATATGTAACACCCTAAAAAAATTTGAGTTAATACTCAAACCATCCTTTGTAGTGAGTATGTTTTTAGCAAGGAATTTAAGTTTCTTTAGTATTAAGGTCAGATTATTAGACTTATCCCCTTGAGTTCTGAAAGAACTTAATTGGAAATAACAAAAATCTGAAATTTTGAGAATTAAGCTAAGTATGAGTTTTGGGTCAACATCAAACGATCATAACTCCTAAAACAGGGTGATTTAGGTGTGCTACAAGATACCTTAGGAAATATATTTAAGTTATTTTTCCAACGCCACCAAGTTTGCTATGTTTAAAGTTCGGATGGGTAAGATTTGACTTATTGAAGTAAGGTTTTCCAAATAATGAAAGTTAGCCAAAAGTAGTGAGGCGTATTTTGGTTTTTTCTTTACCTAATCAGATTCAATTTATTTTTAGTAATATTTTCAGGGGTGTAATTCTATTAGGTTCAGTTTTATAATCATGATATACTGGTAGGGTTTTAGTTGAGAGTTCAACAGGAGAAAAGAAAAGAAAAGAGGAGAAAGGAGGAAGAATGAAAGCGTTCGTTTAGAAAATTCAAAATTTTACCAAGAACCTATTTTTTTGAAGTATGTAAGTTTCCATAGTGTTGGGTTTGTTCACCCACACATCAAACATGTTATTTTCAGCGTAATTTCATTCTTGAAATTTAAGGGTTTAAGTTATTGGTGAGTTCTTGATAAGTGTTCTTGAAGTTTCTTTATCGATTAATTTTTGATGTAAGGTTCTACTTGGGTCAACTTTAAACGACAATATCTATTAGAATATTAAGAGTTGCATGAGTGACAGCCTATCCATATAGAGGTAATTGAATCTTCTTTCTAACGCCACCAATTTCGGGTCAATTCAATTTCTGAGTAAAAAGTTATGACTATTTTATCAACCTATACAATAATGTTACGAATTAACCGACGGAAAAATATTAAAAATAGTTTTTTTTGTCTTTTTACCTCCAAGAAACTATGAACGAATTTCTTGACTAATAAAAGGCTCAAAACAATCAGATTTTTATATTCACTAATGAAAATCATAATTTCTTCAGATAGAGATTCAAGAAACTAATTTAAGAATCTCAAGAAAGGTTTTCTTTATTGTTTACCTTCAACCTAGGGTTTGAAGTCTTCCAATCAAGTCCTTCTTTAATATTCTTTAAGAATCACAATGATTCTTCAATAATCTTTTTCGTCTAGGTATGTAAAACTATCATAGTGTTAGACTAGTTCGTCCTCACATCCTACATCTACCTTCAGATTACTAAAAGAGCAATCTTGGATACTTTTCCTAGATTTGAGTATTCTTGAGATAAGTTAATTTTGAGTTCTTGAATTCATGTTTCTTTCAAAAGTTCTACTGCTGATTATCAAATTGATATATTTTCATCATGTTACACTCCATTTCATGAACCAAAACTCTTGAATTTTTAATTCACATTCAAGAGAAAGTTAAGAGTAGAATTCACGAAAGCCTCTGAGTTCAATTGTGAATTCTTTGAGATCCATCACTGATTTGAAATAAGTTTTGAGGAAATAAGTAAGAGAATGAGAAGATTTGTATACATGAGTTCCTTGTAGTTATGTAGACCTTCGAGTCGAGTCGTTCATGCCCATAAATTCTGCATGGACTCCATAAATTGAGTATCGTTGAGAGGAGTGGTATCTTCAAGTTCCAAGTCTTGAGTATTGAGTTCCTAATCCCCTTTAAGTTTATAATTATAATCATGAGACTATTACATGTTATCCATGAAGTCCTTGAGTTAAATTGTCCATGCTTATAATTCCGCGTGAACTCTATAAGTCGAACAATGTTGAGATGAGAAGTGACTTTAAGTCCTTTAGTTGAGTAGTTCATGCTCATAATTCCGCATGAACCTCTGAGTTGAGCATTCTTTGAATCAGAAGTATCATTGAAGTTCTTGGGTTTTCACCTTTAAAAGAGAAAATGAAACCTTGATTTCTAAAGAGCCTTTGAGCTAGTTTTAAGTAAAGAGTAAATGCTTGCACAATTAAACGAGAGAGAAATTTTTGATTTTCAAGATTGCCTTTGAGATAAGTTTTGAGTAATTATTTAAAACCAAAAAAGAGTTTTTTAACAAACATATGACCTAAATATATTTTAGGATTCGTATTGAGAACCGATATGGCGATGCGAGTTCAGATAACTCAAGTCTCAATAAACCATGTAGACATCATGGGTAGTAACGAATCATACTTTTTATATGAGTCTTTAAGATGCTTTTAGCACAAGCTAGTGTATCCACTAAGTTAAGCGTTATATATGACGATAAAGTATAGGACCGTTCTAGCAGCGTGGATAAGGCGTTGTATCACCATGTAGGCTCATAGTGGTGATTGTCGGTTAGAGAATCTCTCATGGAAACTATATTACTTTATTATATAAGTAAAGTTGAGTTTGTTATTGCATTTAGTTAATGAACCAAGTTTCTTTTACCTTTTTATAAAGCTTTCCATATAATGCATGTATATTGTTGCTTTATATATAGTTCAATATCTAGAGTTGAGCAGGCAGAGTTGAGTATGATATCTTTGAGTTATGTATCTTATTCTTAAGTTGAGTTGAGTTGAAAAGATGTATGTATGTTTCATTTTTATCAATTTGAAGCTTAATTTATGCTTTCAAATTCCCTTTACATGCTCGTACACTCCACCTACTAAGCCATTTGGCCTGAATTTTTTGATGATGCAGACATAGGTATTCAGGATCATCAATAGGAGCTTCGTTGATACATTCGTGAGTTTGAGTTAGCTATGGTGTGCATCCCTGCTTCTAGAGGATTTCATTTACTTTTCAGTTTAGTCAAGATGTCATAGGTATTGTACCGACTTCGATCCTTGTCATTTAGAGGCTCTATAGATAATCAGTAAAGTTGAGAAGTCTGTATCATTTATTTTATTAAATGTTTTAAAGAATTAAGTTGCCTAGTTTATGTTGAGTTCAATATAATTACTTTATTCTGAGTTTTTCATTTGAGTTAAAATTTTGTATTTTAGTTTCCTGAATTTTTATTCGACTTTAAGTTTTTTCTTGCTTGAGTTAGTCTTTATCTTGTATTCAGCTAGGATGATGGTCGCTTGGGGACTGACAACAGTTCTCGAGTGCCGGCAATGTCCAGGCTGTAGGTTCAGATCGTGACAAACTTGGTATCAGAGACCAGAGTTCATGAGTCCTAGGGTATCTAATTAGCCATGTCAGTTGGATCTTGCTTATGGTTCTAAGGGCCCATTTCTATAAATGAGGGACTACAGACATTTACTCTTACTCGTGCAATAAAGAAATTTCATAGAGATTTATTCTAACTCGCGTGTTCGTAAATTCATTCATTTGACTACACAACATACTAGAGGTGGTTAAAAGTAAGTTAGTACTTTATAAGTGGGTTACTATTAGCAAAAATATTGAGGAAGTCATGACACTCCAGAAGGGCTAGAGAGAAGTCCAAAAGTTAGTTAACTGTTCAGTTTTAGAGGAATGCACCGATTATTTTATGAATCATGCATTTCAGTTAAAGTGAGTTGTACTCTCTCTCTTCTCTATGCCTTTTTTTTGTTGAGATCCTTATGATAAAGTATGTTTAGAAGTTGGGTAATATTTGTCATCCCCCAAGCCTACACCCTGGACGTGGATGATACTCGAAGACCATTGCTAGCCCCAAGCAAACTATTGGCCCGACTTTCTTTACTCATCGGAAGACTTAAACACAAGATGTATAACTCATGAAATAACTAAAAAGGAAATAATGTAGCCAAAATGACAACTTAAATCTTAAACATATACAACTGAAATGAATGACAAAAGAACTAATACTATCGATCTATGAAACCTCTAAAATAAATAGGGATGTTTGAACAGGATGCCAATCATCTTAACAACTAAACTAAAAACAAACGACTCTGAACTGCTCAGTAGATCAATGGTACGCCGGATGCTGATCCGAGTTACCTGCATATACATCATAGGACGATGCAGGCCAACTGGCATCAGTATATTTAATGTACGAGTATATGAGATGGAATGCTAAAACAACTTAAGTTTGAAAGAGAATAAGAAGAAAACACTTAGCTTGGCGCTGCTCAACTCATGGATACTCACTTCAGTATAATGCAGTAAAACACATGCAATATATACACACACACACACACACACACACACACACACACACATATATATATATACATATATGTATGTATAAAGCTTAAAAGCAACTGAAAAACAATATTAGTTTATTAAAGATAAAGTAATAACATAATTAATTTTACTCATTTAAAGTAACATTACTTTTGTTGGAGATGCTTTAACGGACAACCATCACTATGAGCCTAAGTGACGGTACAAAGTTTTACCTCAGGTTGCCGAGGACCATCCTATACCTTGTCAACGGTATAAGAACTTACTTAACTTAGTGGATCCACTAGCTTAACATAAGTGATCATTTAAAAAATATGATCCTTTAATGCCCATGATGGCTAAACGATTTATAGAGACTTGTGTTATTATGAACTTGCGTCCCCATATCGATGCTCAATATACCGCCTGAATATACTTTGATTATGTGTTGTTAAAACAACTTTTTTTCTCTGGGTTGAGATAATTGCTCAACCTTAACTTTAAAAGCTCTCTTGGAATCAATGTTCCCTTTTGTTGCTCAAAAGTCTTTTGGGAAATCTCAGTTTCTTCTTTTCATAAATGTGAAAACATTTTTAAAATCTTAGGGAATACTTAGTTCCCTTATATTTTTTCAGAAATAAACTCAACACTTACACTTTACTTAGCTTGAAACTTGAGTCTTAAAACAACTCTGAGGGAAGTTCCCTTATAGGTTTTGAGAAATGAACTCAACTCTTTAATCCTTACTCAACTTGAAACTTGAATCTTAAAAACAAAGTTAAAACGTTGCTAAATACACTTGAAAACTTTTAAGAACTTTATTTTTACATGCTTATTAATTTCTATACTTGAATTTTAGCATCTTTTAATTTGATCTTAACTTTTCTTGAATTTGATTATGTATTCAAGGTTCATGATCTCATGTTTATAGATATTCCATGATGTTTAGATGTACCTTAGAGTGTTGGAATCAACTAAGAAACATGGGTACATCACTTAGGAACTAGTTCAAAAAGGTGGGGGAAGAATGGAGTGAAACTGGCGTCCTTGGCCCTCTACGAGGCGTCGGAGTCCAGGCCCCAAACTTTAGAGGCCAAGTTGGGATGCTATGGTTGGCATGGTGCGCCAAGTTACGGACAGAGATTGTCCTTTGGGGTTATGGGAGACTCGGCAAACCCCTGTACCCATATGTTCTCGACTCTTCTTCTTCATTTTTCATCTCTAAACCCTCTAAACATCCATGATTCGTTCTCCAAAAACTAAAGATCATTAGCACCCTCAATAACAAATAGATTTGACTTAAAAAACAACATGGAACATGAATCAAATATACACTATGCATTCAACAACTCAACCAACAAGAATTCGACAATGTTCTTCAAGAACTTCACATATTAACATGTAAACAACTCACCAATCACTGAATTGAAACAAGTTTGGTATGTGGGTGAACTGACCCAGCACTAAAAGATCTCACATACTTTTATAGGAATCACCACCGACGAATTCCACTTGCAAAGCTTGGCGTTCTTGGCGAATCGTTGACTTCTTTCTACCTTCCTCTTCTTTTCTCTCTTCTCCGAGCCCTAAGCGTAATTCTTATTTTTTCAAACGGAATAAATTTAGTTTTTACCCTAATAAATCCCTAAAAAAGAACTAAATAAATTAGGTAAGGAAAACAAAACTTTAACCTTTCCATATCCAGATTGGACTTTGCTTAATCAAACAGCCCAACTTCCAGAAGTTGTATCTCACTCATAAGATATCGAAATCGCGCAAACTCCGCGCCGTTGGAAAGATTTTTCTAAGTCATATTCAACCATATGTGGAACTTCTTCTAAATCATCCTGAACTAGGAGATATGGTCATTTGAAAATAACCAAAACTCACTTTCCTAACTTAGACAATTTTCCAAATTTTTCTTATTCTTTCCAAAAATAAGTATTTCCAGATTTTAACCTCTATTCTAGTGATTTCTAGTTGCGAGATGCTAGAATATCTCCCTATTTGGAATATTCTTCCTCGAATGAAGTTAATCTTATTAGAGTTAGGGTAGCAACATCAAGTTTAAACACCCACAAGCAATTGCAACCAAACAACATGCTTTCTCAAAATTTAAAGAGTACTAAGAAGAAAATTAGTAACTTGGTCTGCACTTTCTCCAAATTCGAAAAGATGTGGATATCTATATTTCATATCCTTTTCAGCTTCATTATAATCTTCTTTAACCAATTGGTTCTTCCAAAGGACCTTAACTAAGGCTATCTCTTTTGCTCAACTTGAAAACTTGGTGATCTAGGATTTGCACCGGAATCTCCTCGTAGTACTTTTTATCCTTGATCTCAATATTCTCAGTTGGAATGCTCAATGAAGTATCACGCCCCGAGCTACCCCCGAGACGCGGACACGGAACCTAGGACCACAAGTGATCCCAAGCTAACATTGATGGCATGATCATGAGCATACTAAAGATAATAAACTGTTGCGGAAGCTAAATCATACTTAAAATGAAAAGATGGGGAATACCCATATTCTATAACTGAGATATTTGAAAACAATGAGTTTAATACAACAGAAATATTAACTCAATACTAAGCTGAATCTAACTATGCCTGAAAATAGCCTCTAAACTAGACTAGAAATACTGGGACAAGCCCCAGCTTAAATCTAGCAAAAACTGAAACTAAATGACTAAAGACTGAAATGAAACTCATGACTGTTGTCCTCAGAGAATGAGGACTCACCACTGAATCTGCTGAACTAGAGATTGGGAAATCGATCTATGCGTGATCTGGATGCTGAGAACCTCAACCTGCATCACGAGAAGATGTAGCGCATGTATGCGTCAGTACTTGAAAGGTACTGAGCATGTAGGATAGAGTAAAGCTGAAATAAAACATAACTGAACAAGTACAAAAACAAGTACAATAATATGAACGTGATGTGCTGATTTCTGAGCTAACTAGATGCAATGACCAATTTATAACATGCTGAAACTGAATACTGAATATACTGATAAAAGGTCAATGCAGAGAGTCTGACTGAACTGTTGGAGCTACTAATAACCAATAATAAAACTAAGGACCCAATGGGTGAAGGGAAACCACTAGTGAAATCCCACATACCTGGTGATGAAATCCACGGAAAAATACTTAAGTTTCGGGGCTAGAACTGCTGGAGCTTGTGGCGTTCATGAACTAGGGTTCTTGAGCTTTCTTCTCCTCTCTTGCTTTCAATTTTCGAAGTTTTGATTTAATGATTTTGACTTGGATATCTTTTAATTATGTTTCTCGGTTTAAACTGACTAAAATCTGATGATTTAGGGTCAAAACGACGTAACTTAGGGTTTAAAAGGAGTGGGAAAAGTCAAAAAGACCCCTGGGAAGGTTGCTGTCGGGCCTCACGATGGCCAGGACTGATGGTCCGTCTGCGCCCGACGCCCCGTCGTTGGGTCCGTCGTGAGGGCCTGTTCGACAGGCCTTTACTAAAATGGGCATAACGTTTTACTTAGAGGTGTGATTTTAGCAAGGTTGGTGGCTATGGAAAGATAATTCAATTATCTATCTGTGGGTAGGTAATGGGATACCTAATTCATTTTGTTCTAAGAGTTATGATCATTTTAAGTTGACCCAAATGCATTTCCCCTGAACTGGCTACAAATTTTCCACCTACGGACCGTAGGTCCACCTACGAACCATGCTGGTCATCCATAGCTATTGTAAGAGAGTGGTTGAAGGGAGTCTTGATCAACGGTCACGGACTACGAACCGTCGTTTGACCTACGGACCGTAAGTCCATCCGTCGTCCAAGACTTAACCAATTTTTCTAGGCTGAAATTTTTGGGAGTTTCTGATCCCATTGACGGTTATGCAGGACGGACCGTGGTTCAGGCTATGGTCGTCGATGCCACCGTTGGTAGCACCTGCAGATTTTTCTGAAAAATTAATTTTTGCTCTGTATTGGCTACGGGGTATTACATGAAGGATCACTCATGAACTTCTTCAACGTGGATACATGAAATACCATCTGAACCGTTGCCAACTCTTGTGGTAGATCTAACTCATAAGCTACATTACTAATTCTATTGGATATCCTATAAGGTTCAATATACCGAGACTAAGTTTCCCCATCTTACCAGATCTCATAACACCTTTCATGGGAGAAACTTTCATATAATCTCAATCATCTACTTCAAACTCCAATACTCTTCTTCTAACATTCACATAGGATTTTTGATGACTCTGTGCGCTTATCAACCTCCATTGAATCAGTTTCACCTTCTCCATAGCTTGATGAACTAGGTCTGGTCCTATCAACCCTGAATCACCAACCTTAAATCAACCAATAGGAGATCTGCATCTTGTTTTATAAACAGCTCCATAAGGAGTCATTTGAATGTCAGAGTGGTAACTGTTATTGTAAGAAAATTCAATGAGAAGTAGGCGATCATCCCAATTTCCCTTGAATCAATCACACAAGCCCTCAACATATCTTTTAAGGTCTTGATAGGGTAATGTGCTTGCCTTTGAGTTTGAGGATGAAAAGCAGTACTCAAGTCCACCTTTGAACCAAAAGCTTTCTGAAAAAGATTTCAAGAATTATGTAGTAAATGTTGCGACTCCATATGAAATAATGGAGATCGGAATTCATTGATGTCTTACCACTTCATGAATGTAAAACATAGAAATAATCCTCTTCTAAATGGGTAGTCTTTACTGGTAAAAAGTGGTCTGATTTCGTCATTCTATAGATAATCACCCGCATAGAACAGTGCTGCCTGCAAGACCTTGGTAACCCTGTGATAAAGTCCATATCAATAATCTCACACTTCCACCTTGGGGCGCTCTGGTCTTGTTTGTGAGGAAGAATGATTGTTTCATTAGTATGTGTAAGGGATTACCGTCATTTGGACAAGGTTACCATCAAGAACAAGTATCCTTTTCCAAGGATTAGTGATTTATTCGATCAACTTCAGGGTGCTTCCTATTTCTCAAAAATTGACCTCAGATCAGGCTACCATGATTTGAGAGTAAGGGAATGTGATATTCCAAAGACAATATCCAGAACCTGTTATGAGTTCTTGGTCATTTCATTTGGGTTGACTAATGCACCAACAACTTTCATGGACCTTATGAACAGGGTCTTCAAACCTTATCTATATATGTTTATTATCATCTTCATTTATGACATACTAATGTACTCGAGGAATGAAGAAGATCGTGCTAGTCACCTCAGAATAGTCCTTCAGTCTTTGAAAGATAAGAGAGTTGTATTCCAAGTTCTCTAAATGTAAATTTTTTTTGGAGTTTTTGGCGTTCTTGTGCCACATAGTTTCCAGCTATGGGATTAGAGTTGATACTCAAAAAATTAAGGCAATGCATACTTGGCCTAGCCCACATCTCTAACTGATATTAGGAGTTTCTTGGGTTTTGATAGCTATTATAGAAGGTTAGTATAGGGATTCTCATATATTTCATCCCCTTTGATGAAGTTGACAGAGAAAACAGTGCAGTTTCAATGGTCCGAAGTTTGTGAGAAAAGATTTTAAGAATTGAAAAAGTGTTTGACTACTGCCCCAGTGTTGACCTTACCAGAAGGTACTCAAGGTTTTGTGGTGTATTTTGATGCATCTAGAGTGGGTTTGGGTTGTGTATTAATGTAGAATGACAATAGTTATAACTTATGCTTCCATACAATTGAAAGATTATGAGAAGAATTATCCGATCCATGACTTTGGGTTGGCTGCGATAGTATTCACCTTGAAGATATGGTGTGACCATTTGTATGGTGTTCATGTTGATGTATTCACTGACCACAAGAACCTACAATATGTTTTCACTCAGAGGGAGCTCAATATCATACAAAGAAGTTGGTTAGAATTGCTCAAGGATTACAATATGAGTATTTTTTACCGCCCAGGTAAGGCAAATGTTGTTGTGATGCCTTAAGCAGATTGCCTATGAGTAGTACGCCCACCTTGAGGAAGAGAAGAAAGAACTAGCTAGAGATGTGCATAGATTGGCACGCTTAGAAGTCCGACTCATGGATTCCACAGAGGGATTAATAGCGTTGATGAATGGGGCTAAGTCTTCACTAGTGTCAGAATTAAAAGGCAGGCAAGACCAAGATCCCATTTGCTTAAATTAAAAGCAAATGTTCATAATCAAATGTATTATCTTTTCAACAAGGCGGAGATGGTGTCTTGAGATATCAACGTAGATTCATAATCAAATGCAGAGTTTGTTATTATGTTCTTAAATCGCCAACAAGTTAAAGTAAAGCACTAGAGGCCTAGTGGTTTGGCTCAGGTTTAACATGATTCTCTTTGCGTGATTGTCGACTGAATAGCGAAATCAGTCCACTTTTTGTTGGAAAAGACTACTCATTCAGCAAAAGATTATGCTATGTTCTATATTCAAGAGGTTGTAATACATAATGGGGTTCCGGTCTCCATTGTTTCAAATAGAGGTGCACAATTAAATACACAATTTTGAAAATATTTTTTGAAAGGCTTGGGTTCAAAGGTGACTTAAGTACTACCTTTCATCCTTAGACAGATGGGTAAGTAGAGTGCACTATTTAGACATTAGATGATATGTTGAGGTCATGTGTGATTATTTCAAAGGGAATTGGGGTCATCACCTACCTGTAATTGAGTTTTCCTAGAGCAATAGTTACCACTCTAGCATCAAAATGAGACCATATGAAGCTCTTTATGGGAGAAGATGCATTTCCCCTATTGGATGGTTTGAATTATGTGAAGCAGGGTTGATGGACCACATTTATTTCACGAAGCTGTGGAGAAGGATAAAGTGATATAAGAGAAGTTTAGGATGGCACAAATCCATCAGATTTCCTACAGGGATGTTTGAAGAAGAGCATTAGAGTTTGAAGCAGATGATTGGGTTTACTTGAAAGTTTCACCCATGAAGGGTGTTATAAGGTTTGGTAAAGGGGAAGATGAGTTCTCGGTATATTGGACCTTGAAGAATATTCAAGATAATTTGCAATGTATATTATGAGTTGTAGCTACCACAAGAGTTAGCAGCGGTTCATAAGGTATTAAATGTCTCCATGTTGAAGCAGTGCATGAGTGATTCTTCTTTGATCATACCAACCAAAAATATTGGAATCAACGATGACTTGTCTTATGAGGACATTCCTGTGACAATTCTAGATCACCAAGTTTGCAAGTTGAGAACAAAGGAAGTTGAGTCAATCAAAGTCCTTTGGAAGAACCAATTTGTTGACGAAGCTACTTGCGAAGCTGAAAAAAGATCTCACATACCTTTATAGGCATTACCGCCAATGAATTCCACTCGCAAAGCTTGGCGTTATTGGCAAATCATTGACTTCTCTCTGCCTTTTTTTTCTTTTCTCTCTTCTCCAAGCCCTAAGAGGAATTCTTATTTTTCCAAACTGAACTAAATTTAGTTTTTACCATAATATATTCCTAAACAAATTAATTAAATCAAGTAAGGACAAGATAACTTTTCCCTTCCAAATCCGGATCAGACATTCCTCAATCAAACATCCTAACTTCCAGAAGGCATATCTCACTCATACAACATAGAAATCATGCAAACTCAGCGGCATTTGAAATATTAATCTAACGGATTTCCAATGATATCTCAAGCTATTCCGAATTCATCCTAATTTAGGAGCTATGATTATTTAAAAATGACCAAAACTCAATTTCCTAAGTTAGAAAATTTTCCAGATTTTTCTTATTCTTTACAAAAATAAATATTTCCAGATTTTAACCTTTTCCATGACGTTTCTAGTTGCTAGATGATACAATATTTTCACAAAAAAGGTGGCATGAGCTACGAGATCATAAGTTGTAGTAGTAAAAGATCCTAGAGTAGAAGAAAGTATGCAGAGATTTAGTAATCTTTGTAAAGGAGATCGTGTTTTGACAAGATATGTAATTGTAGTCATGCACCTGGTAAGTTACTAATGAAGAGTTTTTCCTATGGATAGACTAAGAAATGACGAGTTGTGAAGATTTCATCATAGGAGGTAGAGTGTGTTTTAACGAGAAAAGAGTTTGTCATGATGTGTCATTGTGTTTGTAATGACCAATTGTAACTATTTTGTAACATCTCACAACTAGAAGGGACTATAAGTAAGTGTAAGATCAAGAAATAGTTAATTTTGGAATATAAGAAATCTGAAAATTTGTAAGTAAGTTATGAGTTTTTGGTCAATTTCAAACGATCATACCTCCTATATCATGATGAGTTAGGTGTAGTTCCAGATATGGTTGGAAATCTCTTGGGATGATATTTCCAACGCTGCCATGTTGCGCGATTTTGAGTTCGTATGAGAGAGTACCTTTTGGAAGTTTGGCTGTTGGATTATAAAAAGTTTAATCCGGATTTTGGAAGGGTAAATCAGTCTTTTTCCTTACCTATTTATGTTAATTCATTTTTAAGAATTAATTGAGGTAAAACAAGATTTTTGGTTAGTTTAAAAAAAGTTATAGTTCATGTTAGGGCTTAGAGAAAAAGAGAAAAGAGGAGAAGAAGTAGAGAAATCAAGAAATCACCAAGAACTTTCGAGCTTTGAGTGTGGATTTCATCGGGGGTGATCCCTAAAAGGTGTGTGAGTCTTTTATAACATTTGGGTTTGTTCACCGACGTGCCAAACATGTTTCATTTAGCGTGAAATAGTTCTAAAACGACTGGGAATTGAATGTTGTTGTTGGTTGTTCTTTAATTTCTTTAGTTATTGAACATGAGTTGAGATTTTGGAGCTTTTTGATGTAAAAGTGTTGTTTACTAAGCTTATTGGGTTATATCCTTGGGTATATAATATGGGTACATGAATCTTAAGTGAATTTGATAAAAGTAGTTGAATTAAGACAATTTAAGGTTAGAAAACGAGAGGAAATATTTGTCAGGCATACCTGAGGAATGTCTGGTGCGGCGCGCCCTATCTGTGCCAGAGGGTCTGGGGCAGCGCCCCTACAATGTGTCTTAATGGGCCCTCTGAACTTTGGGGCTGGCGCACCCTGAACGCGATGAAATAGTTATTTTTCACCAAGTTTTCGTCATCAGTTCGTTTAAGCCTTTCTAAAGTGTATTAGCACTTCCTAATGATTCTAACTACTCTCAATGACTTCTAAACATATAGAAATCATCAAGGAAAATGAATTACAGTCTTGAATCTATAACTTCAAAGTCAAGGATAGTTAAGAGCCAAGTTTAGGAAGTTCGTAGAGTCTTTTCAAGAAGTCTTTTGCAACTACTTTTAACTTTATTTTAAGACTTAAAGTTCAAGATGAGTAAGGACTAAAAGAGTACAAATTTGTAGTTTATTTCTTCAAAGTAGTATATGGGGAATAAGTATTCCCATAGAGTTTAAAATGTTTTCACATTTCAACAAGAAAGGTAACATTGATTTCATAAAGAGCCTTTGAGCAAGTTTTCAGTAAAGATGAAACTTTGATTTGCACAAGATCCTTTGAACTAGTTTTCAATAAAGATAAATGCTTTTATAGTTAAGAAAAAGAGGAAGCTAAGGTTTCCAAGATAGCCTTTGAGCTAACTTTTGAGAATTATATCAAACCACCAAAAGATGTTATATTTTTAAACAGAAAGAGGTAGTATATTATGGGAGTAGTATTGAGAACCGATATGGAAGAGAGTTCAGAATACTCCGAGCCACCATAAATAATGTAGTTACCATGAGTAGAAAAGTAGCATACTTGTTTGATGATTCCTTTAGTTCTTTTTAGCATATACTAGTGGATCAACCTAATACTATAGGATCTATACCAATGGAAGGTATATGACGGCCCTGCCAGCGTGACGCAAAATGTTGCATCATTACTATAACTCTTAACTGACGGATGTTGATTAGAGAAACTGCCTCCTAAGTTAAATGTATTTTATAATCACAGTTATTTGTATTTTTATATACATCTCAGACTTATATTATATCTTTGCATACATATAGAGTTGACATCATATTTTAAATAGTTTTTCCTTATTACACTTGTTTTAAATTATTTTATATAAAAATGTGTTCAGTCTTGTTGAGTTTAGTTGATCTAGATAGGTTCTTCATATTTTTCACTCAAGCCTATGTTCTATTAACATTCCAAATCACATACTCGTAATTGAATGTACTGATGCCAATTGGCCTACATCTTCTTATAATGCACACAGAGGTATCTAAGATTGGCATCTGGAGAACTGTTTAATCAATGAGAAGTTCAGATTCAGTTGGTGAGCCTCCTTGCTTCCGAAGGATCAATTTTCATTGCTTTCTAGTTTTAGATCATTACTATGTTATGGGTTTTGTCTCAACATCCCTCGTTCTTTTAGAGGCTTCATAGACATTCAGATCTTAGTTCTTAGTCTTTTCATTGTCATTATTCCATGTTGAGACTTGACTTTACCTTAACGGCCAGTTGAATGTTATTTTATAACATTCCTGTTTATAAATGAATTTATCTTTATTGAGCTTAAGTCTTGTCCTAAATAAGTAGTCTGACCAATAGTTTTCTTGGGACCGGCAATGGTCTCGAGTAATAGTCCTGCCTAGAGTGTAGGCTCAGTGCGTAACAAACTTGGTATAAGAGCACATAGTTCAAGAGTACCACGGAATCTATGTAGCCATGTTTGTAGATTTCTAGTTATCGGTGTGAAGTGTGCGACATATATATATAGGAGGCTGCAAGATTTAGGAATTTCTTCACTTCTTTCATATTCATTTCGTGCGTTAGAGTATCTCCAAACAATTTTACTGTAATTTGTGCTTGCGCGTGTTTTCAGATAATCATGCCTCCAAAAAAAAAAGCAAGAGGTCGTCCAGCTAGCAGGAATGTTGAGGAACAAGAGTTACCCAATGCACCAGAAGTGTAACCTCAAGGGGAAGTTACCAACACTCAGTTTCATGAGGCTATTAGGATTTTTAGTCAAGGTGTGACTAATCAGGTTGGTTAGTAAAGAGGAGCTTGACAAGAAGGGGCATACACTTTTAGGATTTGTGAGTTCTTGATGAGGAATCACCCAAGTTTCACTGGTTCGAGCACTACTGAGGATCCAGAAAATTTCACCGAAGAACTGAAACAAATATTCGAGGTGATGTATGTTCATGACACTGAGAGAGTTGAGCTAGTTCCATATCAATTAAAAAGTGTTTCTAGGACTTGTTTTTACTAGTTGAAAGAGTGTAGATATGATGATGCACCACATACGAGTTGGGATTGTTTTTAGAATGCCTTCTTGGGGCGTTTCTTTCTCTGAGAACTGAAAGAGGCCAAGGTACATGAGTTCCTCAAACTTAAGCAGGATTCTCTGAGTGTTCATGAATATGGTTGAAATTCACCCAACTATCCAGATATGTTTGGGAGATGGTTAAGGACATGAGGAGTAGAATGAGCTTGTTTGTTTCAAGGTTGGGGAATATATCAAACAAAGGGGGTTAAGATAGGGAATGAGTCAGGGTAGCAGGAGACTAATGACAACCGTTCATCCTTCCAACAGAAATAGAAGGGTCATGTTCCATCATCTTCTAGTGCACCTGCACCTGAGAACAAGGGTGAGTACTATGGTCATAATTCTAGAGTTAAACCTACCTATTCACAGGGTAGTGTGGCACAAGGGTGTAATAAGCCTCCTCCCTCACTGTGCCAAGTGTGGTAAGAAAACATTCAGGTATTTGTCGTGAGGGCTCCAATAATTTTTCAAGTATGGTCATACTGGGCATTTTATACTAGAATATCCAAAGAATAAGTATGGAAATAGTAATGGGGTCAATAGAGCCCAGTGTCATCCATTGCTCTACTAGACATCGCTGTACGTAGGGGAGATACTTTCGGTAGTGGTGGAGGAACAAACCATTTGTATGCTCTCAATAATTACAAATAGAAAGAGGATTCACCAGATGCTATCACCAGTATCATTCAAGGCTTTCACTTTACTGTTTATGCCTTTCAAGATCCAGGAGTGCATTTATCTTTTGTAATTTCATATGTTTCTATGGACATTGATATTATTCCTGAGCAACTTAATGAACATTTAGTGTTTCTACACTTGTTGGTGAGTCCATTCTAGCTGAGAGAGTCTATCATGATTGTCCCGTTTCCGTCAATCACAACAGTACCATGGAAGATTTAATTGAGTTAGACATGGTAGATTTTTATTTCATTCTTGGTATGGACTGAATTCATGTATGTTATGCCTCAGTTTATTGTAAGACTCGAGTAGTGAACTTTAACTTTTCAAATGATCCAATCTTAGAGTGGAAAATAGTTCATTAGTGCCTAAGGGCGTTTTATTTTGTACCTTAAGGAAAGGAAGTTAGTTCCGAAGGGGTGTGTCTATCTTTTAGTTCGAGTTAATGACTCAAGTGTTGAGGTACCTGCTATTCATTCAGTTCAAGTAGTAAAAGAGTTTTCATAAGTATATCGGGATGACCTTCCCAGATTCCCTCCTAAGAGAGAGATGGACTTCGGTATAGAGCTTCTTCAAAATATTCGTCCTATATGTATTACTCCATATAGAATTACACCAGCAGTGTTTAAAGATTTGAAAGAGAAGTTGAAATGTCTGTTATATTAGGGCTTAATTTTACCAAGTGTCTCAACTTGGGGCACTCCAGTCTTGTTTGTGAGGAAGAATGATGGTTCCTTTATGATGTTTTATGATTATCGTCAATTGAAAAAGTTCATCTTCAAGAACAAGTTTCCTCTTCAAGGATTGATGATTTATTTGATTAGCTTCAGGGTGCTTCCTATTTCTCCAAATTTGACCTCAGATCAGTTTACTATCATTTGAGTGTAAAGGAATGTGACATTCCAAAGAAAACATCTAGAACCCGTTATGAGTTCTCTGTCATGTCATTTGGGTTGACTAATGCACCAACAACTTTCATGGACCTTATAAATAGGGTCTTCAAACCTTATTTAGATATTTTTGTTATCCTCTTCATTGATGACATGCTAATGTATTAAAGGAATGAAGAAGATCATGCTAGTCACCTCAGAATAGTCCTTCATACTTTGAAAGATAGAGAGTTGTATGCGAACTTCTTTGAATGTAAGTTTTGACTGAGTTTGTGGATTTCTTGTGCCTCATAGTTTCTGGTGATAGAATAAGTGTTGAAACTCAGAAAATTAAGGCGATGTATAATTGGCCTAGACCCATATCTCTAATTGATATTAGGAGTTTCTTAGGTTTGGCCATAAAGGAGTTCTCATCTATTTCATCCCCTTTGACGAAGTTGACTCAGAAAAAAATGAAGTTTCAATGGTCTGAAACTTGTGAGAAAAGCTTTTAGGATTTGAAAAACAGGTTGACTACTGCCCAAGTTTTGACCTTACCAGAAGGTACTCAAGCTTTTGTGGTATATTGTGATGCGTTAGAGTTGGTTCGGGTTGTGCGTCAGTGCAGAATGACAAAGTTATAGCTTATGCCTCAAGACAGTTGAAAGTTCATGAGAAGGATTATCCAACCCATGACTTGGAGTTGGCTGCGGTAGTATTCACCTTGAAGATATGGTGTCACTATTTGTATGGTGTTCATGTTGAAGTATTCACTAACCACAACAACCTACAATATGTGTTCAGTCAGAAGGAGATTAACTAAAACAAAAGAGGTGGTTAGAATTTCTCAAGAATTACGATATGAGTATTCTTTAAAACCCAGGTAAGGAAAATGTCGTTGTTGATGCCTTAAACAGGTTTTCTATGGGTAGTGCCGCCCACCTTGAGAAAGAGAAGAAATAACTAGTCAAACATGTGCATAGACCGGCATGCTTAGAAGTTCGACTCATGAATTCCACAAAGGGAGGAAAAACGCTAATGAATAAGGCTGAGTTTTCATTAGAGTTAGAAGTAAAAGGCAAGCAAGACCTAGATACCATTTTGCTTGAATTGAAAGCAAATGTTCATAATCAAAAGTATTAGCTTTTGAACAAGAGGGATATGGTGTATTGAGATATGAACTTAAACTATGTGTACCAGTTGTTGATTGACTTCATGAGAGAATCATAGAAGAAGCTCATAGCTCTAGATATTCCATTCAACTAGATTCCACAAGAATGTATCGTGACTTGATGGAAGTATATTGGTGGAATGATATGAAGAAGGGCATTGTGGAGTTTGTTGCTAAGTGCCCAATTGCCAACAAGTAAAAGTATAGAACCAAAGGACCAGTGGTTTGGATCAGAATATAGAACTTCCAGAATGAGATTATTAATATGGATTTCATCACACGCTTACCAAGGTCTCGCAGCCAACATTATTCTCTTTCGGTGATTGCCGATAGAATTGCAAAATCTACCCACTTTTTATCGGTAAAGACTACCTATTTAGCAGAATATTATGCAAAGTTGTATATTAAAGAGATAAGACTTCATGGGGCTGCGGTATCCATTGTTTCAAATAGAGGTGCTAAATTTACTGCACAGTTTTGGAAATATTTTCAGAAAGGCTTGGGTTCAAAGGTTAACTTAAGTGTTGTCTTTCATCCTTAGACGGATGGGTAAGCTGAATGCACTATTCAAACTTTAGAGGATATGTTAAGGGCATGTGTGATTGATTTCAAAGGGAATTGGGTTTATCACCTACCTCTAATTCTGTTTGCCTACAATAATAGTTTTCACTCTAGCATCCAAATGGCACCAGATGAAGCTCTTTATTGGATAAGATGTAGATCCCCTATTGGATGGTTTGAATTGGGTGAAGCGGGGTTGACAGGACAAGATTGAGTTTACCAAGATATGGAGAAGGTGAAAGTGATTCAAGAGAAGCTGAAGACGGCACAGAGTCATCAGAATTTCTACACAGGTGTTAGGAGAAGAGCATTAGAGTTTGAAGTAGATGATGTGGTTTACTTAAAAGTTCCACCCATGAAAGGTATTATGAGGTTTGGTAAGAAAGGGAAGTTGAGTCCCAGTATATTGGACCTTGAAGAATATCCAAGAAAATTTGCAATTTAGCTTATGAGTTTGATCTATCACAAGAGTTAGCTGTGGTTCATCAGGTATTACATATATCCATGTTGAAGAAGTGTATGGGAGATCCTTCTTTGATCATACCAACCAAAAATATTGGGATGAAAGATAACTTGTCTTATGCGGAGAATCATGTGCAAATTCTACATTGCCAACTTCGCAAGTTAAGAACAAAGGAAGTTGCGTCAGTAAAAGTCCTTTGGAGGAACCAATTTGTTGACGAAGCTACTCGGGATAATGGAAAAGATATGAAGAATAGATATCTACATCTCTTTGAATCCTGAGAAAATGCAGACCAAGGTACTAATTTTCTTCTTAGTACTATCTAAATTATGAGTAAGCATGTTGTTGTTTGCATTTTTTCTTAAAAATGGTTTTTTCTTTTTTTATGTCTAAGAAAACCATAAAAAAAATTCTTGACTAGTAAAAGTCTCAAAACAATCAGATTTTCATGTTCACTAATGAAAATCATAATTATTGGACATAGATATGTCAAAAAAAACTAATTCAAGAATCTCAAGAAAGGTTTTCTTGATTGTTTACCTTCAACCTAGGGTTTCAAGGCTTCAAATCAACTTGTTCTTCAAGATTCTTAAACATTCTTCAAGAATCTTGTTCTTCTAGGTATATAAGGTTATCGTTGGACTAGTTCTTACTCATACCCTACATCTACTTTTAGATCAGTAAAAGAGTAATCTACGATACTTTCTCTAGATTTGAGTGTTCTTGAGATAAATTGATTTTGAGTTTTTGAATTAATGTTTCTTTTTAAAGTTCTATTCCTAACTATTGAATTGCTATATTGTCATCATGATATCCTCCATGTCATGATCCAATAATTTTTAATTCATAATTCACATTCAAGAGAGAGTTAAGAGTACAGTTCCGGAAAGTTTTTGAGTTCAACAGTGAATTCTTTAAGATCTATCATTGATTTGAACAAAGTTTTGAGAAAGTAAGTAAGAGAATGATAATATTTTTATAAATGAGTGTCATGTAGTTATGTAGACCTTCGAGTCAAGTCGTTCATACCCATAACTTCCGTATGGACTCCATACATTGAGTTTCTAATCCCCTTGGAGTTTATATTTCTAATCATGGGACTATTACATTTACCCATAAAGTCCTTAAGTTCAATTATTCATGTTTATATTTTATATTACCCCTATAAGTCGAACAATCTTGAGATAAGAAGTTTCTTTGAGTCCTTGAGTTGAGTAGTTCATTTTCACAATTCAGCATAAACCCTCCGAGTTGAGAATTCTTGAAATAAGAAGTATCATTGAAGTTCTTCAGTTCCAAGTATTGAGTTCTATATATGGTTATTGAAAACCTTGCATCGAGTTGTTCACGTCCATAATTCGTAATTAACTATATTTTAAGAATTCTTTTATAAATGTTTTAACTTTGTTTAAAGACTTAAGCATTAAGTTAAGTAAAGAGTAAGAGTAAAGTTTGTTTCTTTAAAGATTATATGGGAACTAAGTATTCCTAAGAGCAAAAGTTTTAACATTTAAGATGAGACTAAACACAAATGTCCAAAAGAGTTTTAAAATTTTTCACATTTAAAAAATAAAAGGAAACTTTGATTTCTAAAGAGTCTTTGAGCTAGTTTAGAGAAAAGAGTAAATGCTTTCACAATTAAGCGAGAGATGAAACACTGATTTCAAAGATAGCGTTTGTGCTATGTTTTGAGTAATTATCTCAAACCAAAGAAAGAGTTTTGTTTTTACAAACGTATGAACTAATTATATTTTGGGAGTAGTATTGAGCACCAATATGGGGATGTGAGTTCAGATAACTCAAATCTCCATAAATCATGTAGCCAACATGGGTAATAAAGCATCATACTCTTTATATGACTCCTTAAGATGCATTTAGTATACTCTATTGGATTCACTAAGTTGAGCATTCTATATGACGGCAAAGTATAGGACAGTTCTGCCAGCGTGGGCGACACGTTATATCACCACTTAAGCTTATAGTGGTGGTTGACGATTAGAAAATATCCAATAGAAACTATTACTTTATTATATAAGTAAAGTTGAGTTTATTATTCCATTTTCTTTAATGAAATAAGTTGCTTTTACTGATTTACAATGTTTTCCATATATTGCATGTGTATTGTTTTTTTATACAGAGTTGAGTATCAAAAGTTGAGTACCAAGAGTCGAGTATCATATCTTTGAGTTGAGAATCTTATAATCAACATGAGTTTCATTGACACATCCGAGAGTTTGAGTTAGTTATTGCGAGCCTCCTTGCTTCCAAGGAATTTCATTTACTTTTCAGTTTAGTCAGGATGTCGCGGGTCTTGTCCCGACTACGGTCCATGTCATTTAGAGGCTTCATAGATAGTCAGTATAGATGACAAGTCTATATTATTTTTTATTTTATTAAATATTTTAAAGAATTAAGTTGTCTATTTCATGTTGAATTAAATATATTATGTCATTTGGTGTTTTTCATTTTTGTTAATGTTTAACATTTCAGTTTCCTTAATTTTTATTCGTTTTTAATCTTTTCATACTTGAGTTAGTCTTTCGCTTGTAGTCAACTAGGATGAGGGTTCGTTTGTGGACCAGCAATGGTTCTTGAGTGATATCCACATCCAGGGTGTAGGCTCAGGTCGTGAAAAATACAACTTAAAAACTTCAAATTAATATTCATACAAAACTTCCGCTTCAAATCATGATTTTATATCGCATGTCTAAATGAGTTAGAAATTACTTTAATCCCCTTCAGAGTAGCCAAAGTAGAGAGGTAGTGCATTTGGTACAAATAAAAAATTTTTCTAAAAAATAAGTAATTAATTTAATATTTGTTTTGTAGTGTTTGGTATGTAAGTAAATAAAATTCACAATTATTTATATATAACATAGCAAAACATTGTGGGGGTAGCTGGGGTGGGGAGTTGGAATTTGGGGGGTAGGGGTAGACTGTCAAGGAGTGAAGGAAGGGTTAGATGAGTCTGTAAAAAATAATGAACTTGGATTGTCACTTTTAGAACTAATTGTTTTTCTTATTTTCATTAGGAAAGTCATATTTCTATTTTTTTTCAAATTATTTTTCTTGAAAAAATATTTTAACCAATCAAATATGAGAATATTGGAAAACATTCCTACATACCAAACATACTCATAAAATCAATCTATTAATTTTTTATTGAGAAACTAAGCTAATGCACCATAAAAGTAAAATAAATATCTCTTTAAAATTGATACCCAAAACTATCAATAGTGTGAGATGGATCTCCCCTACAATTACAATCCCTTCATAATAGGTAAATTTCTTTGAAATAGCAAACTGTTAATTCAAAATAAATGTTATGTTTTATTTAATTCTAATTCGTAGCAAACACTTTGTCATTCACCTCTCTTTCAAAATATTTTGTTCGACAATCTCCAAAGTTCTTGCTCGCCACTGCCTCGCCTCTCTAATTTCATACAAACGCAAATGTACGAATTGTGTTTGTGTTCGGATAAAGAGAGACAAAGTGTATATACATATACAAATACATATATTTCTATCCAATACACTTATAATTATACAAATACAGATTTTTCCCTATCAGTTATCTTTTGCTTTTATTTTTTTCTTACTTGACACAAACAATAAATGTATAAATTACAATGTATAATTTTTATTGTATATAGCGAGAGAGAAATATTTGATATACANAATTTTTTTTGTGTATATACATAGACTCCGAATTTTCTTTGTTTCTTGTATGTTTACTTTTTCCAAGATCCTTTATGGTTAGGAATGTCCAAAAAAATAGCTATGCATCCGATTTTCATGATTTATAGACACCTTAAGCAAAAGTTGTTGTCTTCCAAGCTGCTATGAGTACTAGATTATGCTTTGAATCTTTTTTTGCAAATTATACTTACAGATTTCAAATCTCAAAATATGTCCATTTCTTATTATGCTTTCATTTCTATTACTTTTTTGGTCAATTCTTTCTTGAGTTGAGGATACATCACAAATAACCTTTCTACCTTCTTTTTTTTTTTATAGGAATAAGACACTATATTGTTGTGGTGCTCACCAAATTTCATAAAGATTAATCAGTGATATAATTCAAATAACCTTCAAATAATAAGATTTTAAAAACATATGAATTCAAAAAAGAAAAAAATTTCAGAAATAGCAAACATAATATACATAATAAGCTCTTTATCTATAGTTTTGATAAATGCATTTCATAGTTATAATTTTGTTTGCTATAAATTTTTGATGTATATAAATAATGCCAAATTTTGAATAGAAAGAATTAGGAAAACTATATTCTCACATTACAATTTTCTTAAATTACAGTTATAGTACCTAAAATAGGCTAAATATTTGTTATTCTACGTATCTTTCTCTAAAATATATAAGAACTATAATCGTGAGGCACTGTGTGAAAACTTGGGGGAGAATGTAAAGAAAGAAAATTTAATTTTTAATTTATTCGATGTATTTAATCCCTTGACAATTAAGTAAAAGGGGGGAAAGAAAGAATATAGACACAAGTTTTATATGAGAATGAAAAAAGAATGTAAATAAAAAATTTGTAACCCTTAATCACATTGGCTAAATAATTATATTTATCCTTTTTGGTAAAGATTATGTAGTTTTTTTAAACTCTAAATATACATCAATATTACCACAGAATCAATGTATTTTTTTATATTAAAAAACAGGGCCTTAAAATATGGTCATTGCTTATAATTAAATGACTTTCACAATTATCGACTTAAGCATCAATTAAGAAAATATTTTTTTATTGGTAAGAAATTTAGTTTCACATATATAATATTTTAAAATAAAATATTATAAAATTGAAAATATTTTCATTCGTATCAAACACATCCTTCGAACATTTATGTAAACATTTTTCAGAACAAAGATTTTTACTATGTATAAATTTCATTGGAAAAAAAATTAAAATGACAAAATTCCATAGTTTAGAGCATTTATATAAACATAGTGACATTTCCTGCATTTCTCGCGACTATATGAAATACTTATAAGATAATAATATGTCATATGTAATATTTAGATTAGTATCGAATACCTAGATAATATTAATACTTATCTTCATCTGCAATATATAAGGTTTTTCATTTTTGTAAACATAAAAAATATAACTTTTTTTGTATATGTATATAGTAGAACAAAATATTAAATGGAATGTGAGATAATATGTTGAAATAACAATATATTGTATTGTCTGCAAATATTTTATATGGAGTTTGTAGAAACGATAAAAATGAAGCTTGCTCAACTTTCGAAATATTTCAGTTTCTACAATTTCAAGTTGTAACTATAACTATAATGTGAGGGTATATAAAACACTTTTAATTTGTATATCTCGTCAAAATTGAATTAGTGACAAGTATTTGCATACTAATGTTCTCTGTATTCACCAACTTTGTATTGAGAACTTTACCTATATTTTCAATTTTGAAAACCAAAGTATTATGGTGGGCCCGTGCATCGCATGTGCTTACCCATCTAGTGTATATATATATATATATCAACATATACAACATTATCAACATGACAATTCGACAACACAGTATACATACTCATCATATCATTGGTCCTCTCATTGAACCCAAACACAAACAGTTAGCTTGTCGGAATGTGGCAATTTCATCCCAAAGTATGTCGGAACATGGCAATTCAATCCAATATTATGTCGGAACGTAGCAACCTCGTCCAAAGTTATGTCGGAACGTGACAATCTGATCCCCATTCACCCACCACAATCACAATAACAAGTATATCATCAAGATTATACATTTACATCATGATTTGTTGGTAACATCATTCATCTATCGCAGTTACAACAAGTGTGATTAATGTTGCAACATTCATATACATACAATTATCACAATGAAGCAACAACATGCATAGATCACATAATCATGAAATAACAACCATTACCTACTAGAAATAAGCTTGATCCCTACGAGACTTGATACTTCCCTTTTCAGATTTGTTTCGCTTGTTAGTGGTCTACATCAATCGATAATACACGAAAATCAATAGAAAATCATTAATTACCCGAATTACTGACACATGATCCCATCTTGTCAATTTAGGGTTAAGTTACACCATAGAACCTATCAATAAACCCTTTCCCATCAATATTGATACATTTTATTACGTTCGAGGGATCGAATAGAGAATTTGGGAAATGAAAAGCTTACATTTAGACTCAAGAATGATTATGAACGAGGTTGAATAGCCCAATGGTCGTTCTCTACCGCTAAAAGTCAAAAAGTATCAAATAAGGCCATTAGAAATTTAGTTAACGATCTAACTCGCGCTCATCCTGCTACAGCGACACCCATCCCACTGTAGCGGCGTTAGTTCAATGACATAAGTTCCCAAAGCAGCGGCACTTTCGAAAAAATTATCCCTCATTGAAAACTATGATTGTTAATTTTTGTCTCGTCCGCCACAGCGACACCCATCCCGTTGTAGAGGCGTCGCTGCAGCGGCACACTCCCGCTACAACGGCGCAAATCGGGACAGAACCTTTTTAGGGGAATTTCAATTCCCCCTTTTTATAGCACACTCTTAATCCACTATGCTCAGAAGACTCCCTTAACTCTAAAATCGATTTCCGATATTTACTTATCTAAATTCAATTCTGTAAAGTCGTACGAATTTCTAAACAAGTTTTCTATCCATTAATGTAGTCAAATTCATATTTACTTCACCCGATTGTTACCACATTTCCTTACACCTTGATGACTCTAATTTCCTTCAAATCTGAACAAGGTTGAGAAAAACTTGATAGTACTATAAGTTTTCCAGCCTCAATTTTTCGCACGTTTGCATTTCTATAACAACGAAATCCGGTCACTACAATATGTTTTAATCTTCTCTAAATTTTGTAGAAGTGCTGATTTTCTATTCAAACTCTGATTTCGTTAAAAAAACTCAATTCTTTTATTATGTCATTATATTTTCTTAATTTTTCACATTAGTTAAATATTTAAAAGATTTATGAAAAATAAAACATACAAAAGTTATGAATAATATTTAATATTAAAAGTTACAAGTAAGATGAAGAGACATGAATTATTAATAATTGAAATACATAATTTTACTAGAGACAAAATGTTTTACTAATTATGCATTAATTTAAAATCAATCTATATATAAAAGTAGAAGAAATAAATGACACATGTCATCACCACAATTTTTAAGAATTTAAAATTTTAAGTTTAAACAATAAATAATTATTTAAATAAATATTGACACATATCAATAATTAATTATTTGTTTAAATTCATATATCTTAAATAATCAATAATAAATAAATATTTAAATAAAATATTGACACATACACACAGTATTTAAATTATTAACCAACTAATATGCCATAAACACACATATATTTAAAATAATTCAAATATTAATATTTAAAAATAATAACTAAAAATTACATAGGTTATGAGATAATATTTTCAGCTGTGAAATCAATTTTAACTTTCTTGCATTTTGTTTAGCAGTTTAACTTCAAAGTTATCTATTTAAAACAGTTTAATCAAACTCAATTTCCTGTATAGAACTCATATAACTTGCTAA
The DNA here is from genome assembly GCF_001406875.1 of Solanum pennellii. Lineage (NCBI taxonomy): Eukaryota > Viridiplantae > Streptophyta > Magnoliopsida > Solanales > Solanaceae > Solanum > Solanum pennellii. Next base: position 20,331,871 of record NC_028637.1, on the reverse strand, counting down.
TAATTAAAAAATTTAAATTGCAAAAAAAGAACAATAAAAAATGGAAACTCCATGATTTTAACTTGATTATTATGTTTCAGATGGGTAGCGATAATTGGGGTCAGTTAAAAAAAAAATATAATTATGTTTTTAATTTAGGGTTCTTCTATCTATTGGTGAATTCTATATTTCTGTCATAAGTCAACCCACTAGACCGTGTGGGAACCACTCTAACACCTAAGTAGGAGAACTCTCATATCTAATAGAAAAACACATGCGGAAAATGAAAGAAGACGGACAACGAGGTTAAGTCCATTAAATAAATAACATTTTTTTCTTTTAAAATACACTCTTTGTAAAATTATTTAACAACCCCATGGATCTATTCTAACCGGTAGAAGAGCTACTACGAATAACAATATACAGTAATTAAATAAGACAAAGCTCCCACTACTACGAATGTGAAATTAGTAATTACACATTCGCATACATACATGCATTATAAAGAAGTAATTTCAAACATAGATAACACCAACATGAAATCAAAACCATCACCTACTGTCTTTCCCTTCGATTTCTCTCATACGAGAGGTCAAGTTAAGCACTATTTCTTCATTAGGATTCGTCCTTAGGGTTTTTAAGACCTAACATACTAAATATTCAGCAATGGTTTACTTCGATAGGATAAATAAATCATAGGTCTAATTTCATCCGCTTCTATTGGGTACCCTTGTTTAACAAAGGAATTATACTCAAGAAAACAACCAAGAACACTTGACCGATAATCAATATCTCAACATCAAGCACTAAATCCAACTACGTTGTAGCATAAAAAATTCTCATGAAATTCACTCGGTGCATGAAGGTTCACACATATATCTCATTATTAATTTCATATATTATGACATAAGCACAAATTACAACCACTCTATGTAAAAACATAACCTACCTGGGCGCAAAGAAATTCGTACGAAGTATGATCTCTTTCCAGCTTTTCTGGATTTGCTACGCTGAATTTTTCAAAGATCATGCAAGGTTCCGCCATATTCACGCTTGAAAGCTTTTTCTCCTTCTTTCTCAAACTTGAAATAACTTTTCTGGTGTTTGTAGGGTAATTTACAATCTATATGTTATTTTTTGAAAGACTCAAAAATTAGAATTTCTTGAAATCAGATTCTTCCTTGCCAATTTCGCCGCAGCGGGGTAAGTTGCCATTGTAGTGCCGCTGCACCAGCGACACCTATCCCACTAAAGCGCGACAGTGTCCATATTTTTTGCGGATATCTGCATCAACGACGGTTTGTGTTGTTATAATAAATACCATTTTACCACTTGTTCATCCTCGAACTACTAAGACTCGCTCTTCACACACTCTCTCTTCGGAAAGCTCCCAAATAGTAAAACGACTCTTACACAGAACGATGAAAGTTCGTGAACTCTAATGATTCGAAACCCGAAAGCGTTGACACATGATAGAATGGAGGGTTAAAATGCATTACACAGAAGGATTACTAGGCTTCCACACTAGGGTAGAATTATCTTAGTCAAAAAATTTCCAAGCCCTGCCTATTGGAGAGGCAGCCCTGCCTATTGGAGAGGCAGCCCTGCCACTGTAACGGGAGATCACAGGCAGTAAAGAGGGAAAAGGGAATTGTTTCCCTCATTTTCCTTTTCTCCCTTATTCAAAGTCTCTCTCAAAAGGTCTTCTGATCACTCCCCTTTGAATCATCAACTCTCATGTAATTCTCTCATTTTTTATTACTATTATTTCGTTGCTTGATCACAATGGTTGCATGCATGATCAACTTAATATATTCGAGACAATTTTGGGTAGTTATTTTGAAAATTGAATTAGGTTGCTATATGCATTCAAAATTCGCAGCATGGTTACTTCCCTTACATCCTTAAGCTTTAAACATTGTTCCAGGCGTAAGGATATTCTGCAAAAATATGGTAAATCGATAGGAAACGAGTGGGGGAAGTTGAAAAGTTATCTTGCAATTAACACTTATTTAGACACAATTTTTAGTAGTTATTTTGTTGACATGTTAGTTAATTATTGTTCTAGGATAGTTTGTAGACTTTGATATGCTAAAAAACTGATAAAACTAGGATTTTGGGACGAAAAGACGCCCTTTTTGCATTTGAAGTTCGTCCTAGATAAAGGTCGTTGTAGCAGCCTGTATCGTCCCGTTGTAGCGGGATGATTGCCGCTGCAGCAGGATGTCTTAGCCAGTAGATTGGCCTCCTTTTCCCAAAATAATTCTCTTTCCGTCTAGGCGTCCCTATCTTGTCTATACTATCCTAACTTACCTTATTTTTTGCAAGCTCTCTCAAAATGGCCAGTCACAATGACGATACTACACCTTCTATCTGATTTCCTTATGCCGCTACCCGAGAGAAGCCTCATGAGTACCAGATCACGTGGTTTTGTTGCGAGAGGGCGTTGGTGTTGCATAAGATGGAGGAGAAAGATCCTTCATTCTATACGTGGTTGGTCGAGTTTGGGTAGTTCCCTCTTACTGAGGCTCCCCAAGGTTCCCGCTTTACCTGGTTGAGGGTGTCTATGTTATTCTCCTTAACGTACGTTGGGACAACCCGCATTCAGGGTTTCAACTTTACTCTGAATGCCACTACTATTAATGAGGCGTTGGAGGTTCCAGAGGTCCCAAACTTGGAGTATGAGGCCAACCTAGGGAGATGGTTCTGAAATCGCCGTGGGACACTATTATGGATCCTGCACTGAGGGTCTTACTAGTGTTGACTGGTAACCTGATGTTAAGAAGTGGCTACATCCTTTATCTAGGAGAATTCATCGGTCGAGAAACCACACTGATGTCACTTATCCTTGGGCGTTGGTGGTGGCGTGCGTTATACATGGCATTCATCTAAATGTGGGGGAACAAATTATTTTTCAGTAGAAGATGTTTTACCGGGACAACACGAAGGCCTTCTTCCATATCTGTCTTATCGCTACCTTATGCAAGCGGGCCGGAGTGCCTTTGTTCGATATTGACGAAGTATTACCTTTGGATCCCCCTATTCACCCTCTGTTGGTTCGAGCAGGTGCTGTTTCAGGAGTAAAAGGAGGAGGACGAGAAGGGCTAGCAGTAGCAAGGCGGACACAATTTCAGACGGTTAGGACCCCCTCCTAGGTGAATCGGTTGAGATAGACCTGGAAATAGTACGAAATAAGATGGAGAGTGTGTATGCTGACTTCCATCTGGTCCCTCTCAGCACTGCCCTCAAGGTAGAGTTGCTCCACTGCCAGCTGCGCCAAGAAAGGAGGTAAGGCGTGGAGAGGGATCACCGGATAGCCCGAATGTGGAAAACTATTAAGGAGATATTCACTTGCGTTGCCCCGGGCAAGGAGATTGCCCAGCTCGAACTGAGGGACTTCTCACAGTGTCCAGTGTTGAACGAGGCTTGGGCAAGCTTGGAGTGACCCGAGGACACGAACTCTGACGTGGACACCATCCAACATGAGAGTCCCTGATTGGTTTTCTTTTCTTTTTTACTTATTGATATTTACTTTTTAAACAACTAGTTGTATTTTTACCCTTTGATAGTACTAAATTTTTATAGCACACAGATGCTAATTTGGCTATCTAAAGCAGACCGTTTCAAAATTCTTAATCTATTTTTAGTTATTACTGTTGTTGAACACTAGTTTAGGAGTCACAAGGATTGATGCGGACCCATTCCGTTATTATCTGAAAACTAGGAAGGACAACAAATTTTTGGTGAGGTTATATTCCTCACTGTCGCGCTTTAGCGGGATAATCCTGTTATAGGGGCAAATCCCATTGCAACGGCTAATACGGAACTATAACCTTGACTTGAAATTTATGAGTACTTTTTCAGTTTCCAATCTTTTCTGACTTACCTTTTGCACCATCTCATCGGGCTCCTGAATTCAATCATCTAGGATACGCAAGATACGATTCTAAAGCGGAAAGATAGCTTGACACCACAGTATTCACATCCCCAGGATACATCTAGACATCACAACTCGCACAGCTCCAACAATTCGGTTAGAAATTTAGGCCCTCCAATAACACACTCACATACATAATCAATTCATTCATTGGGCAAGGTACAATATAGAATAATCCAAACAACAATGCCAAATATAATCGAATTTAAACCACAAGTTACTTGTTTTAAATTATTTTTCCAGGCAACCAGAAACACATATTTATAATATTCCACGTATAACATTTACAAGTTTAAGTGTTAGTGATTAGTTTGTTCCATAGATATTCATTACTAGTCATCCACGCTCTTTATAGCACATAGGGCTAGATATTAATTGGAACCTTCCAGATCCAATTGAATTATTGGAGTTCTTTGGTCGTGTCAATGACGTCAGTCCACATTGTCAAGATACCGATTGGAATCGAGAGATACTAATTGGACTCAACTCATATCACAAGCGACGCTTCGCACGAAAGGAGTAAATGAGTGGAACGACTTCTTAAAATGTTTCGTACCCTCTTTTAGATCAAATGTAAATGTCAACATAACTATCCACAAAAGTCTACTTCACATTTAGCTCTTTTACAGTAAGACCGGTAACCTAGGTTGTGATACAAATATGATCCAACCCATCGAGCCGTGCGGACACCCACTTTAACACCTAAGTAGGAGAACCATCATATCCTGATAGAGAAAAACATGCGGAAAATTAAAGAAGACGAACAACAAGGTTAAGGATATTAGATAAATAACACTTTTTTCTTTTAAAATACGCTCTCTATAAAATAATTTAACAACCTCAGGGATCTAGTCTATCATGTACAAGCTATCATGAATAACAATGTACAATAATTTAATAAGACACAACTCCCACCATGTGAAAGGACGAGTCGAAGTTGCTGGAGAAATTCTTTGTCTTCACCTAATTAAACATCATCAATCATGTATCCAGACAATGTCAAAAATACATCGCTAGAGTAGTATCGGTACAACCACATGTACAGGTAGGCATCGTCGGTCAACCCGATGCCCACCTCATCAATGGCGAACCCACACTATACTATGGGGGTGCACGTGCACCCGGTAACTTCCGAAAAAATCATATGTATATATATGTATATCTATTTAAAAAAACTGGTAGAAATTAAGGTATAGTTAACAGTGCACCCATAAAAAAATATAGAAGTGCTCTTTTGTAATTGGTAGAAGGTAGAGATACCACCCTTTAGACCAGGGTTCGAATCTCACTTAAGCTTATTTTTATTTTATGTTTAGCTTAGACCTTATATTTGAGCTACGTTCAAATTGGTGCACCCAAAAACTTCAAATCGTGGGTTCACCTCTGCACCTCATTATAAGAAAAGAGCAATAGGATCATGCAAGTACCACTTATTTCTCCACCCTTACCCCTTTCATACAAGTTCTCTAATTACTCACAATTTCCATTCCCAACTGCTAACACTTCTTGCTTTATTAAATAATAGCCTGAATATTGCTAACTAGATTAGATAATCTTATGTATGGCTAGCACCCTTTTCTACTAATCTATCTAGTCATATACTTAAATTATCGTCATCTTATCTATACTCCAGCCACATACTTTCTCATTACTTCAATATCTAACCCTTTCCCATTCTACTTGGGTACTTACCCAAACAGCACCTCAACGATCTCTCTCTTTTTCTGATATGTACAGTGCATAAGGTATCTACACGTCACCCCACACTCACACATGTACGCATGGTTCCACCCACACTAAGTCATCATTAGATGAGAAAGAAATCATCACAAGTATAAACACATCATAATACAGGAATATAACATGCCTTTTACTATAACTTATCACAATTAGTCGTTCCTCTCACGAAACCCAAACCCAAAGTAGTAGTGCACCAGTATGGTACCCGATCCCAGTTTATTTGCAGGGATATGACAATATGATCCAATAGATATGCCAGAATATGGAAATCCTGATCCAATATTTATGTCGGAACGTGGCAATCTGATCCAAGTTAGCTTGCTGAAATGTGACAATGTGATCCCCAATCACACACCACAATCACAATCAGAAGTACATCATCAAGATCATACAACGAGAGGTGGTTCATGACATTCTATAGTTCAATCATCCTCAATTACTATTATGGTGATCAATAATGCAACATTCACATACTACGTGCATTATAACGAATCAATTACAAACATATATTACACCGACATTAAATCACAAATATAACCTACTCTCTTTCCCCTCGATTCCTATGACACTAGACGCCAATTTCAGTGCTAGTTGTTCATTAGGGTTCGTCCTTAGGGTTTTTAAGACCTAAATTACTAAACACTCAACAACGGTTTACTTCGATAGCTTAAATCTAGCAAGGCCGAATTTCAACCCCTTCTACCGGGTACCCTTGTTTAACAAAGGAATTTTACTCAAGAAATCAACCAAGAACACTTGACCAATAATCAATATCTCTACATTAATCACTAACCCTAAATATGTTGTATCATCAAATATTTTTGCAGAATTCACTCGGTGCAGGAAGGTCCATGCCTATCTCTCATCATTATTTTCATATTTTACACGATAAGCATACACTTACAATTACTCGATGTATAAAATGTCACCTACCTGGGCTCCATGCAATTTGAACGAAGTATGATCTGTTTCCACCTTTTACGAATTCACTACGGTGAAATTGGCCAAGATCTCGCAAGTTTCCGCCATCCCCATGCTAGAAAGCTTCTTCTACTTCTTTCCCAAAGTTGAATTAACTTTTCTGGGGTTCCTAGGGTAATTTACGACCTATATGTTATTTTTGTAAATATGAAAAAATAAGGATTTCTAATAATTTGGATTCACGTTGCCAATCCCCTTTGAATGAGGTAAGTGATGTGAGACAAAAATACACATTTTTATCATAATTTATCTCACATTGGTTATTTATATTTGTCCATTTTGAGCATAAATTTTATGAATTGTGTTAAATTGCGTATTTTATTTGGAGGATTAATTTGGAAGAAAAATATAAAAGTTTGAAGTTAAAACGAATTAAAGATGAAAGGTTAAAGAAGGAAATGTAACGACCTGTTTAGTCGTTTTGAGCAGCAGATTTTATTTCTGGAAAAACTGTGTGAGTCGACGAAACCCACGACGGACCGTCATGGACACGACGGGCCGTCGAGGGTGTCTCGTTCCA